>NW_011207224.1:0-1106 GCF_000146605.3 Meleagris gallopavo
GAATTCTGGTTGCCAGAACAGAGCACTTTAACTTCTTGTGTTGACTCATTGTTTTGTGAATATGTGCTCTGAACAGTGAAAATCCTTCTTAGACATGGGCACCTTCCTTTACTTAAACGGTTACAAAACGTATACTGGTAATATAGGACAACATTGTATATATCATTTCATCTTTCATTTTGACAACCAGGAACATTTTTGGAATTCAGCATCCTTCAATACAGAAATGTCTTATCTGCATTTCCCTACTTTCCATGGAGAATTCAGCGCAGATGTATCGTTTTCTTCAAAACTACTGCTTCCTCTGGGATGTTTTAGAAAACCTGGGAATTCAAGACTTCATAAGGATAGAGTTATACTGTAAGTAGCAACATTGAAAGTTTTGGATTGTTTTAATTACTATTATTAATATTACTAATATTATTATTATTTTAATTTAAATTTTAGTTTGAATATATAAGAATTAACTAATAGGGGGAGTATTTAAAATACATTCTTTAGTTTTACTACTGTTATTACTCCTGATGTAGCTTTGTCATTTCTCCCCATATCATTTTGTTTTGTCCCTTTGCTTTTATCCTCATGTCTCATTTTCTCACTGATCAACTTCAAAGATT
Organism: Meleagris gallopavo; assembly: GCF_000146605.3. Classification (NCBI taxonomy): domain Eukaryota; kingdom Metazoa; phylum Chordata; class Aves; order Galliformes; family Phasianidae; genus Meleagris; species Meleagris gallopavo. The sequence continues at coordinate 618 of NW_011207224.1, forward strand.
TTCTAGACCATTATATAAATTATATAAATATATAGATGTATAGTGCACATTAATCATACAAAATATTACGTTATAAATATTAGTGTATCTGTATTAAACAATTAAATTTGTTATCTATTATTTATTTATTTATTTATTTTTTTACCAGTGTTAACTAGTTGGGTTATTACTAAAAATAGCAGAAAAGCGCCTTCTGTTTTGATTTGTTTCCAGTTTAATTATAGAATATTCTCTAATGATTTTTTTCTTTTTCAGTCTCAAATCATATTCTGAAGTTACCTTATTTTTATTAGTGTTTTTAACTTGTTTACCATTAACTGCTTTCTGTTAAAGTTCTGTGAATAGGTGAAAACACACTAGAATAATAATCTCAGGTCCATGCAATACAGAAAATATGCTAGGTCAGCACTTCAGTGGGGATTCTCTGAAGCAATGACAACGTTCCTCCATGACATTTTTGATGCCTTTCCAAACTCAAAATAATGGAAA
>NW_011207225.1:0-495 GCF_000146605.3 Meleagris gallopavo
CAGACACTTCTTTCCTCAGTTCCTGTACAGTCCCTGTATACAAATTACAGGGAAGCTGCCTTGCTAATTAAAAAGAGAAGATGGTCCAAATGAGTAACATTTGCCATATAGAAAAGGGGCCAGATCCCCAGATTCTCTGTAATTAATCATGGCACACATTCCTTGCTCAGGAAGGCTTTCTGCCAAGTGAGATGCCAGGGAGCCATTATGAAGGAGAAAGCAACATGAGCTGCAGAAAAGGAAGGTGGTACAATTTAATTTGACATATACAATGCCTTCCAAAAAAAAAAACGTTATCATATACCTTTTGTGGAAACTTGCGTTTATGGGGCTACCAGCCACAGCACAGGGATGAACTGTATCTTGCCCAGCCTGTCTGGGTCAAACACAACAAAACTGCCAGGTTAACCCCAAGCTTTCTGGTGCTGTGGATATTACCTGGGCACCACTGCAGCTCTGGCTTCATAGAACATAGAAGAGGGGATGCAGAATGAA
>NW_011207226.1:0-552 GCF_000146605.3 Meleagris gallopavo
ACTATTGTGACTGAATTGAGTTGCCTGCATTCATTTATTTCTAAGCCATATGCTACAGAGGAAAGCAATAGGTAGCAAAATAGGAGAGAAAGAGAAAAACTAGAGTGACAGGAAAAAAAAAACTTACTCTTCACACTACTCAGGGAGGCATCACTCATGAAGTGTATTTCTTATTGTTATTATTATTTTGTTATCTGCTTGACCATATCCATTTATGAGTCTAAATTTATTACATTATCTTCAACAGAAAGATCTAAGTCAAAAAGAAATGTACAAAAATAGTTATAAAAAAAAATAGAAAATAAGGGAGGGTGGATTTGTTAGATTTAGTGTGATTTCATTCTCCTGCTAAGATTGCATGTTCTATTACTTTTGCTTTTTATTAAGAAGGAAAAACTGCACACTCTAAAGAAACATTGATTTCAGGACATTTTCAATTCAAATAAACAATCTTCTATCAACAATGAAATTCATAAAATAAATAAAAGGCAGGTTTCTTTTCTTTTTACTTTCTTTTATTCATAAAACCAGAAACAGACAAAATATAATTAT
>NW_011207227.1:0-618 GCF_000146605.3 Meleagris gallopavo
TACAGTACCTCAGCCTTCTCTTTGTTGTTAACAGCCTGCCTGTGTCACTCACTGGGGGGGGTACACCCTCCTGGACTTTCCTTTTCTGGTTGAGGTACCTGTAGAAGCCTTTCTTGCTCTTTTTGGCATCCCTAGCTAAATTCAGTTCAGGCTGGGCCTTGGCTTTCCTGACCCCATCCTTACACAGCCTAGCAGCTTCCTTATACTCTTCCTATGATACTTGTCCTTGTTTCCACTGCCTGTGCATTTTCTTCTTACTCATCAGTTTGACTAGCAGGTCCTGGTTCAGCCACGCCTTCCTTTCCTGACATGCTACACCAGGGGATGGAGAGCTCTTGCTCACTGAAGAAAGCCTCCTTAAAGATTTGCCAGCTCTGCTCCATACCCTTGCCCACGAGGACAGTTTCCCAGGGTGTTTTGTTGACTAACTCCTCGAAGAGCTGTAAGTTAGCTTTCCTAAATCTCAGCGTCCTAGTTTTACTCTTCACTTGTCTCATGTCCCTCCGAAGTGAGAGCTCAACCATAGCATGGTTGCTACAGCCCAGGTGGCCTCCAACCCTGATGTCACTGATCAGTTCATTTACATTGGTGAGCAACAGGTCCAGTATTGCATCCCCC
>NW_011207228.1:0-1296 GCF_000146605.3 Meleagris gallopavo
GCCTTGGCTTTCCTGACCCCATCCTTACACAGCCTAGCAGCTTCCTTATACTCTTCCTATGATACTTGTCCTTGTTTCCACTGCCTGTGCATTTTCTTCTTACTCATCAGTTTGACTAGCAGGTCCTGGTTCAGCCACGCCTTCCTTTCCTGACATGCTACACCAGGGGATGGAGAGCTCTTGCTCACTGAAGAAAGCCTCCTTAAAGATTTGCCAGCTCTGCTCCATACCCTTGCCCACGAGGACAGTTTCCCAGGGTGTTTTGTTGACTAACTCCTCGAAGAGCTGTAAGTTAGCTTTCCTAAATCTCAGCGTCCTAGTTTTACTCTTCACTTGTCTCATGTCCCTCCGAAGTGAGAGCTCAACCATAGCATGGTTGCTACAGCCCAGGTGGCCTCCAACCCTGATGTCACTGATCAGTTCATTTACATTGGTGAGCAACAGGTCCAGTATTGCATCCCCCCTGGTGGGGCTGTCAGTTACTCAGGAAGTTATTCTCAATGCATTCCAGGAGCCTCCTGGATTGCCTAAAGCTCGCTGTGCAACTTTTCCAGCAGATGTCCAGGTGCTTGAAGTCCCCCAGCAGGATGAGCGCTTGCAATCATGATGCCTCCTGTAGCTGGAGGTAGAAAGCCTCATCGACAAGCTGACTGATCTGATGGCCTGTAGTAGACACCAATTACAAGTCTTCCTTTGCTACCTTGGTCTCTGTCACCCATAGGCTTTCAACTTGCTCATGACTGTTCTTTAGGGACAGCTCTTCACATTCTATTCCTTTCCTGGTGTAGATAACAACTCCCCCCCTTCTTTATCCTTGCCTGTCCCTTCTGAATGGCTTGTAGCTGTCGGTAGCCGCACTCCAGTCATGGGAATCACGCCACCAGGTTTTGGTGACGGTGACTGTATTGTAGTTTTCAAGCAGCATAGTAGCATCCAGCACCTCCTGTTTGTTTCCCAAGCCACGTGCATTGGTGTAGAGGCACTTCAGCTGAGCAGCTGGTCTTGTCACTCCCTTACAAGGAACTAAAGAGTTATCCTTTAGGTATTTCCTTTGAATTTCACCATTGCCTTCTCCTGTTGCCCTAGCAGTGACTGCCTCACTATTATAGTTTTGTATGTGCTGCAGTGTTGCCAGCACCTCTCAAGGCAGCGGGCCCTTCAAGGCCCCTGCTGGCACCTTGTCCCTCTAGTATAGTTATGCCTTCCCACACCTTATTGTGGGACAGCTCACTGTTCCATTCCCCCTGTCCCCCTTCACACCTAGTTTAAAGCCCTCTCAACGAGTCCCTCTAGCTT
>NW_011207229.1:0-765 GCF_000146605.3 Meleagris gallopavo
AAAAGAAAAAGAAAAAAGGAAAAGAAGAGGAAAAAGAAGAAGAAATGAAGAGGAAAAAGAAAAAGAAGAGAAAAAAGAGCAAAACAAAAAAGACGCTTTGCCGTGGAATCCTTTTAGCTTGTAGGCAGCCTAACGAATGCACCAAGAGCCATGGACAGGCTATACATAGCGTTTTTCAAAACAGACTGTCAAGCCACTGTCTCCGTGTGACCTTTTCAAATAATGCCACCAGCAAGAGAGCCAGACTGGCCCTTTGTCATCAGCAGATAAGACGTCTCTGGGGCAGCTCGGGCGCTGGACCCGCTGGCGACTGGCGGGCAATGAGGGATGTGGAGGGTCAGCGTGGGAGGGGTGGGAGGAGGGAAATGCAGCTTTGCAAGCCAAAGCTGTGAGCAGTTGCAAGGAGGAACTTGGAGGCGCAGGAGAAGTTTCAGCAGAGCTGTGCTGTTTCCTACATGAGGGGAAAAGCGTGGCCGGTCGCAAGGCTTTGAAGTCTTAAAATAGCTTGCACGGCTGTGAGCTTCCCTTTGAGGGATCTCAGAGCATTTGGCATTAGCAGTGCATCCATCCACTTGCTGCCTCCATGAGAAAGCAAGTGTTAGCTCAGCTTCTCCAACACGAGAGGTGCCGGGCATGTGCCTGCTACAAGGTGGCTGGTCGATGTGCACCATCCCACTCCTCTTGTGAGTGAAATCATGCAGCAGTTCTGCTTTTCCTTCGAAAAATAAATGTTAAGTATCGAGTAGCTGCATGTTCGAATAATTA
>NW_011207230.1:0-752 GCF_000146605.3 Meleagris gallopavo
ACTGAGGCATTATGATGAGACGTGCTGTGCAGCAGATACTGCTACTTTTGGGGCCTTTGTCTAGCACTTTTATCTTCATCCCCAATCCCAAAGACTCATCTCTGGTAGGCAGATTTTCACCCCCATATCTGAACGGTAGGCTTTCATCCAAATGTTTCAGTGAGGAGTCAAGAACAGGTGCAGTTAAATAAAATGTGTACTTCTAATTAAAAACAGAATTTCTAAAACTGTATAGCACAGATTTTTGTAAGTGTACATACTAAGCTGTGGATTGTCCAGAAAAAAAAATACAAAAAAACACCACAACCAATCTAACCATTATATAGTATCTTTGTGTCTGCACTGTGCAGATAGTTTTTTGCTTTTAAATGTGTACATTTGGTTTATCAAATGTAAGAAAGCATATCTTCCTCAAGACAAATGAGCCAATGTTTGATTTTGAAAAATACTCTTTGATGGCATTAATGGGCACTGTTTTTCCAGCACACAAAAAAATTCTTGTTACGTAACCTTCAAAAATCAAGCAAGCTCACTGGCTCTATACTGGAATTTTGAACTTGCCATCTCTGACAGCTTCACATAGTCTTTTAACTGTTGGTAAGTTGTATTACAGCAAACCTCCCTTCTTAGTTTATCCTTGTCCTTCTGTTGAGATTCAAACAGTACTTCCTCTCAAATGGTGAATCTGCTAGAAATTAGTGTGGAAGTTGTGTTTTCTATGCTTCACTAGTCTGATAGAATATAATTTTTTT
>NW_011207231.1:0-731 GCF_000146605.3 Meleagris gallopavo
CTCTCTCTTTTCCTTCTTTCTTCTCTTCTCTCCTTATTTCTCCTCTCTTTTTTTCTTTGTTTTCTTTCCGTTCTTTCTTATTTCTCTTTTCTTTTTTTCTTCTTTTTTTTTTTTTAATTCTCTTTTTCGTTTGTTCCTTTGTCACAGTAAGAATGTTGCCAGCAGTGGCATTTCTACCAGACAAAAACATATCTATATGCTTCTTCTCTTAAATATGGAAACAGTAAAATTTCTCAAATACTGTGTCTTTTTCAGTATGATTAGAACAGTAAGTTTACCTATGGCATCATTTTCAGACTCATCTGGATAGGTCTGACAGACATTATTCAAAATGAATCAGATAAAGGGAGTCATCTAGAGCAGGAAATTTCTGCCTAAGATTTTAGATTTTGATAAAATTATGTGCAGCTGAAAATCTTATAATAGAAAGTGTCACACTAGGACAAACAATCCTAAATATAGTACCTCTGTAATATTTAAAGAAAGATCAATATACATATATATCTGATTTTTTTTCCTAAGGACAAATGAATGGTATGCAAAAGAATCTATGAATTCTCATCATATTACACTCAATCCATCAAGGCTTAAGTAAGTTCTTGTTACAGTGTATAGCTGAACATGAGAAATTACCTTAGTTAACAGCAAACACGTAAGATTTACCTAATCTGCATCTCTTATCTTTAAAGAGAATGAACCTATCAAAGAGCAATTCATTCTATTACAAAAAA
>NW_011207232.1:0-611 GCF_000146605.3 Meleagris gallopavo
GAAAAAAAAAAAACAAAAACAAAAAAAAACACACTTTTTTTTCTACTTCTGGAGAGCTTCATGCTACAAACTTCCTTGGGGGGGGAAAAAAGAGAGAAACACGCTTATAAAAAAAAATTTTTGGGTTATAAGAAGAATGCTGGAAGTTGTGAACTTCCCTGGAGCAGATGATAAATCAAGTGATGCAGGCTGTTGGCAGTTCAGAGCATTGAATGCTTCCCCCAGGGAATTTTCTTGGAGATTCCCTAGGTCTTTTCAGCAGTGAACAGAAACAGAAAAACAGCCTATAACCATTCAGCAGGGATAGGAGAGTGAAAATCTGCTGGCTTGTCAAATAAACGACATTCCATCTACAGAGGGCATGTTGATGTCTTATTGGCTAGAAGAAATTATAGATATGAATGATGAATGTGTACAAAATCAAAAAGATTGGAAAAGACCTCTAAGATCATCTGGTCCAACTGCATGTGTTTATATATGCATGTACATATATATTTATGCATATGTATATATATATACATATCAATCTTACATATACACTTAAAAGTTTAATCACATAGTAAGATTGAAGTCTTACAAAGGGCAAAGTAGTTTGATGCTGGAGGATATTA
>NW_011207233.1:0-796 GCF_000146605.3 Meleagris gallopavo
CGGGAGGTGGGAGGGGGCGGCCGCAGTCGCCTTATCAGGAAAGTCAAACCCATGTTTCCTTTTAACTCTTCCCCCCTGCCCTCCCCCGGGAGATGCTCAGGAAGCCTTTCCCTGCCGGGCAATGCGCGGCGCCCCGCAGACTCTTGGAGACAGCACCTCCGGGACAGCCGGGCGGAAGGCAGATTGCCACCCCCTTCCCCCTCCCCGCCTTGCCCTGAGCACTCATTCAGTCGCCGAAGAAACGAACCGTCCGAACTTGAGCCTCCCGCCCCTGCCCAGGAGGCACTGTCAGCCCGATCCGGGCCATGTTTCCTTATTCCCCCTGACAGACCCTAACGGGACAAGGTGTAAACCTCCAGCACCTTTATTTGCAGCCGTGCCCGAAAGCTCTTAGGGAAAGCTCTCCCTGTGACCCAGCACCCTTCCAGCTCCTAGCCTTTCTGTGTGCGCGTGTGGGCGATAACACCGTTCCTCACTTACAGAAACCAAAGTCCACTCTCACACAGCTCAAGTACCACGAGCGCTGCCTACTCCTGGCTGGGATTGGCAGAAGGGCGAGCAGGGGGGTGGTTTTCGTCTTCGCACGTCTGGGGAAGTGGCAAACTCAAGGGGCTTCTGCGTGCTGCGTGTGGAAAATCCCCGCATCGCGGAGGGGGCCTCGGGCGAAGCGGTCCCACGACTGCGTCGTGTTCGGAGCCACACAGCACCACCACCCCCACCGCCCCGCACACACCCCCGCCACCCTCTCTGCTTTCACAGGGCTTTGAAACCCGCATTAAGGACAGAGTGTGCCATC
>NW_011207234.1:0-675 GCF_000146605.3 Meleagris gallopavo
GGGGGTGGTTTTCGTCTTCGCACGTTCTGGGGAAGTGGCAAACTCAAGGGGCTTCTGCGTGCTGCGTGTGGAAAAATCCCCGCATCCGCGGAGGGGGCCTCGGGCGAAGCGGTCCCACGACTGCGTCGTGTTCGGAGCCACACAGCACACCACCCCCACCGCCCCGCACACACCCCCCGCCACCCTCTCTGCTTTCACAGGGCTTTGAAACCCGCATTAAGGACAGAGTGTGCCATCAGACTCTGGATTAGGGCAAAAGGGTCATCAGGGTGGGGCAAGCTGACAAGCTGACACACAAGTAACTTGCTGAGAACACCAGCAGATAAATATATATACTGGTGTTGAAGGGGGGGAGGAGGGTTTACACAGTAAACCCCCACAAAAAAAGAAGAAGTCTTTCTTCCCCTCTACACACAAACTCTGCAAAGTAGAACCTGGGGAAGAAGTTTCCCCGTCTCATGGATCGAATTAAGTTTCACCGCACGAGAAATACGCACGCACCCGCAGCCGCACAGATGTATTTACACACCAGCCGTGCACTCACTTCCGAATGGCACGGATCTCCCGACGCCACCACACACGGGCGTCAATCACGGCGCTCCCCCGGGCCCGGGGCACCGGCGGACCCGCAGCGCCCTCCTTGCGTCTCCCCCGGGGCAGCACCGCCCGTGCCCG
>NW_011207235.1:0-484 GCF_000146605.3 Meleagris gallopavo
ATCTTCCATACTTGCTGCCATGCAGGGAAGCAGGGCCCTAGAGTTGTCACCGTGACAACTCATGTCCCTTGCAGCATGGACCAGTGTCCATGCTCTGGGAACTCCACCACTGCCTCATAGGCAAGTCTGGTCTCAAGTGTAGCTGGCAACGCCTTGTAGGTGGCTTCTTAAATCACAGAATCATAGAATGGCCTGAGTTGAAAAGGACCACAATGATCATCTAGTTTCAACCCCTGTGCTATGTGCAGGGTCACCAACCACCAGACCAGGCTGCTCAGAGCCACATCCAGCCTGGCCTTGAATGCCTCCAGGGATGGGGCATCCGCAACCTCCTTGGGCAACCTGTTCCAGTGTGTCACCACCCTCTGTGTGAAAAACTTCCTCCTAATATCTCACCTAAACCTCTCCTGTCTCAGTTTAAAACCATTCCCCCTTATCCTGTCACTATCCACCCTTGTAAACAGCCATTCCCCCTCCTGTTTAT
>NW_011207236.1:0-492 GCF_000146605.3 Meleagris gallopavo
TTTACAAAAACATTACATAACTTTTCATTCCCCAACCTGTATTTGCGAATATTATTGTCTGTGTTCCTGGCATTTGATTCTCCTATTTTTCATTCAATTTTTTCAGATCATTTCTCTGAGCAAAAAATTCATTTAGTTTATAGCTCTTTCCTCAAATACATTTGGAGTCACAGCATCATTACTGTTGGAAAAGACCACTAAGTTCATCTAGTCCAACCATCAGCCCATCCCCACTAGCCATGTCCTTAGTGCCACATCTACAGTTTCTCGAACATCCCCAGGGATGGTGGGTGCCTGCCTCCCTGGGCAGTCTGTTCTAATGCACTGCCACTATTTCTGAGAATATTTTTTTTCCTAATATCTGAATGCCTGAACATCCCTTGGCCCAACCTTTCATTATTTTCCTAGCTTTGTGCAATCCCCGAACATGAATACCCTCTAGCTATTATGAACACAGCAGACAGGCACAGAAGCAGTGTACAGTTCCATCCA
>NW_011207237.1:0-785 GCF_000146605.3 Meleagris gallopavo
TATGGGTCCCTGTGGGTCCCTGTGGGTCCCTGTGGGTCTCAATGGGTCCCTATGGGTCTCTATGGGTCCCTGTGTGTCCCTATGGGTCTCTATGGGTCCCTATGGGTCCCTGTGTGTCCCTATGGGTCCCTGTGGGTCTCACTGCCCCCCGCAGACATTGACGAGTGTGCGCTGGGTGCACTTTGCACGGGGGGGGACTGTGTGAACACGGTGGGCTCCTTCCGCTGCCGCTGCCCCCCCGGCTACGGAGTGCGGCACGGCCGCTGCCACGGTGAGTGGTGTGCAAGAGTGGGGGCACGGGTATGGGGGCACTGGTGTGTGCTGGTGCAAAGGGGGCGGCAGCGGTGGGGCTCACGGGGACGTGTCGCACGGGGACGTGTCGCACGGGGACACGTTGCACGGTGGTCTGTTGCACGGTGATGTGTCACATGGCGATGCCGTGTCACACGACGTGTTGCACAATCATGTGTCACATGACGTGTCACACAACCATGTGTTGCACAATTACATGTCACACTGATGTGTCACACCACCACGTGTCACACAATTACGTGTCACATGACAACGTGTCGCACAATTACATGTCGCACGATGCTGTGTCACGTGACGTGTCGCACAATTACGTGTCACATGATGCCGTGTCACACCACCCCGTGTCGCACAATTACGTGTCACATGATGACCGTGTCACACCACCCCGTGTCGCACGGTGCCGTGTCGCACAATTACGTGTCACACCACCCCGTGTCGCACAATTACGTGTCACACCACCCCGTGTTGCCCCC
>NW_011207238.1:0-534 GCF_000146605.3 Meleagris gallopavo
CCCACAGCCCCAAGTCCCCCAACCCCCTCATACCCCTATTACTCACCACCGAGGAGGAGGATGAGCACCCAAACCCCCACATCCCCACATAAGCACCATCCCCACGGCTCCTTTGTCCCCATGAGGACCCCATCCCTGAGCTGTCCTCTCCGCTGTCCCTGCAGCATCCGGTCTGCTTGTCACCCTCACCGTGACGCCACGGCTTCCTGCTGCAGTGCAGGTAGCTGTATGGGGTGGGGGACAGCGCAGTGTCACATCCCGACCCCACGGCACACCCTGAACCCACAGCACACCCTGACCCCCATCAGACCCCAACCCCCATCAGACCCCAACCCCACATCCTACCCCAGCACCCAGCACGAGGACTGAGCTGACCCAGACGTGCCACCATTCCGTGACCCCTCCTTTGGGGGCACATCCTGACCCCAGAGCACTGCGGCCCACGTGACCTCACGGTGACAACCACGAGGGTGGGGGTCCCGCTGGGGGCTCCTTCCCCTCCCCAGATGCTCACATCCTGCAGCCTCCCCTGTC
>NW_011207239.1:0-704 GCF_000146605.3 Meleagris gallopavo
AGAGCTGGAGCACCTCCTCTGCAAGGATAATCTGAGAGATGTGGGGCTCTTCAGCCTGGAGAAGAGAAAGCAGACCATATAGCAGACCTCCAGTACTTGAAAGGGACCTACAGAAAAGCTGAGGAGGGACTTTCTATGAGGATATATGGTGGCAGGACAAGGGGAATTAGTTTTAAACTGGAAAAGGGTAGATTGAGACTAGATGTTAGGAATAAATTCTGTACTGAGACAAAGGAGGTTTAGATTAGATATTAGAAGGAAGTTTTTCAACAGAGGATGGTGACACACTGACACACCAGAACTGTTTGCCTGAGAATGTTCTGGATGCCCAATCCCTGGAGCATTCAAGGCCAGGCTGGATGTGACTCTGGGCAGCGTGGTCTCGTGGTTGGCAACCCTGCACATAGCAAAGGGGTTAAAACTAGATGATCATTATGGTCCTTTTCAACCCAGGCATTCTGTGATTCCATGATTCTATGAAAAATCACAGAACTGACTGACCTTCTCATTCCAAATCTTCTGTTGATTACAGGAACATGGAGACTTCTTGTGCTTCCTACTTTGCTGTAGGTATTAGTCTTATAAAGCAAAAGAAAAAGAAGAAAAATGATTTTTTAATTTGTGTGAACTATAAAACATTTATTTTTATATGGAATAGCCAATATTTATCCCAGCTTCATACGGAACTGATGTAGTGGGAAAAA
>NW_011207240.1:0-615 GCF_000146605.3 Meleagris gallopavo
TTGTGTGAACTATAAAACATTTATTTTTATATGGAATAGCCAATATTTATCCCAGCTTCATACGGAACTGATGTAGTGGGAAAAATGCCTTAAGGTTTTTTGTTTTGTTCTGCTTTTTTTTTTTTTTCCCCTAGCAAGTTCATCTTTAGAAATGTAACTGTTCAATTAAAACAAATAAACAAACAAGACAAATTGAATAATTCTTTCCCAGATATTATCTTCCTATGATTATTTTTTTAACTATTTTAGATAATGATATCAGTTAATTAGTGATAAATGACATTAATTTTATTTTACTGGGGCCATTTGAAGTCATGTATATTTACTCAAAATGTAGATTGACTGAAAACTAAAGTAGTATGAAATTCTTTTCTACTCCAGAGGCTCTGCACAGAGTCAAGACTGCATGTAACTCTGACTTGAACAAGCAGAAAAATGGGACCTGGTTAGATTCTCAAGCAAGAAGAGAGTCTTCGGTTCAGAACTAGTTTCTGATGCTTCTTGGCACAGAGGACAATTTTAATAAAACTTTAATGTGTATTGGTAGGCAAGGACGAGCCAGGAGTGTGAATTCTGAACAACCAAGGCATTGCAAGACCTAGATACTTCACATGG
>NW_011207241.1:0-998 GCF_000146605.3 Meleagris gallopavo
CGTTGCCGGGCGCGGCCATGGCTTTCCGGCGACGGGCCAAGAGCCACCCGCTCTTCAGCCAGGAGTTCCTCATCCACAACCACGCCGACATCGGTTTCTGCCTGGTGCTCAGCGTGCTCATCGCTCTCATGTTCGAGGTGAGGACCACCACCCTTCCCCCCCCACCCCCAGTCCTCCCCGCTGTCCCCCCTTTCCCTGCCCCACGCGTGTCCGATCCGTTCGTGCCCTGCCCCATTGGCTCCGCCCACCGAGGACAGCCCCGCCACCACCCGCCTGCCCGCGACCCCCTGTCCTTCCCACCCCGATGTGATCCCCTTCGGTGTGGGTCCCCTCTGTGCACCCCATTGTGGACGGGGTGTCCCAATGGCCCCCCTAGAGATGAGCAGCTCTGGGGGGGCTGTGGGGCACACCCCCTCCATCCTGGGGCACCAGATCCCCTCCATCCTTTGGGATGGGGTCCCTCCATTCTTGGGGCACTAGATCTCCTCCATCCTTTGGGATGAGGTCCCTCCATTCCTGGGGCATCAGATCCCCTCCATCCTTTGGGATGGTGTCCCTCCATTCTTGGGGCACCAGAGCCCTTCCATCCTTTGGTATGGTGTCCCTCCATTCTTGGGGCACCAGAGCCCTTCCATCCTTTGGGATGGAGTCCCTCCATTCCTGGGGTGCCCTCCATTCTTGGGGTACCGATGCCTTTTGTCCTTGGGGTAACCAGTCTCTTCCACCCTTGGGGTGCCAAGTGCCATCCCATTCAGTCACCATCACTCTCAACATTGGGGTCCCCCCTCGCTGAAATCCCCATAAGGATCCCAACTTATGTGCTGGCTTTAGGGGCGAGCCATCCTTTTGCCTCCCCCAACCCTTCTGAGGTTCACCAGATGCAAAAGAGCCTCAAGCTGGGGGAATGCACACAAATCTTGGTTCTCCTGTATGTGCCCCCAGATCTGCCACCGCTGCTGGGGATGGGGAATCGCTCACCCACCCCACATGGAGAGTAA
>NW_011207242.1:0-467 GCF_000146605.3 Meleagris gallopavo
TCAGACCCCATAGATTGCGGGGTTCGGACCCTAACATCTGGGATGGGAATGGGGCACGGATCCCAAAGGTTGGGGGGCTCAGATCCCATAGATTGCGGGGTTTGGACCCTAAGATCTGGGATGGGAATGGGGCACAGACCCCAGAGGCTGGGGGACACAGACCCTAAGATCTGGGATGGGAGTGGGGCACAGATCCCAGAGGTTGGGGGGCTCAGACCCCATAGATTGGGGGGCTTGGACCCTAAGATCGGGGCTGGGAGTGGGGCACAGATCCCAGAGGTTGGGGGGCTCAGATCCCATAGATTGCGGGGTTCGGATCCTAAGATCTGGGATGGGAGTGGGGCACAGACCCCAGAGGTTGGGGGGTTTGGAACCTAAGATCGGGGCTGGGAATGGGGCGCAGACCCTAAGATCTGGGATGGGAATGGGGCACAGACCCCATAGATTGGAGGCTCAGAGTGGGTCGA
>NW_011207243.1:0-622 GCF_000146605.3 Meleagris gallopavo
GTGTCGGTAAATCTCAGTGCTCACCTCCAGAGCAATCAATACCTGCTTATTATCAGTCGGTAATTGTTACAAAAATTTAATCAAGTGTCAATAAAAGAGAGGAACAAGTTTATTGCAGGAGCAGGAGAATTTCAAACACAACGTATGTCACTGACCAATTACCCAGTATTCTTGACTTCTGCTGCTACTATTTATTATTTGGGCAACTGCAATACTCAGAAGATTCAACCTCGGCTTTTTGCAAGACAAACTCTGCACAAAGAACAAATCCACCACCGTTGTCCAAACTGTGGCAAAACAAACCATCAAATACATTGTACTATGGTACAGGCAGTACTTCTATGGTACTGACTGGTCTGGAAATGGTCGCTGCAATGAGTCCAGGACCAAACCTATAGCTGCTAAGTGAGCTCTGAAAAACGGAATGACAGATGGGATGCTGGCTCCCAGATGGAATGAACATTGGAGGAGGCTGGTAGGAGGTCAGGGGCTCTTGGAGGGGGGAAAGAAAACAAGAGGGGGATGTCATATATCAGGTTTTTTATTAAGTCTTTTGAGAATCTCTCCAAGGTTGGATATTGGGGAAATGTTTTCAGATAGGGCAGTGCTGCACTGCACAGCT
>NW_011207244.1:0-1040 GCF_000146605.3 Meleagris gallopavo
ATCTGGGCGCCTCCAGGTTCCATGAGACACCACTGATTGACCCTCAATGCCACCCGGGTTCTTCCAGGTGCCATCCAGGTGCCATCAGACGCCATTTCTCAGCCCTCAACACCACCTTGGCGCCTCCAGCTGCCACCAGACCCCCAATTCCCCAACCCCACACCCCCACGGGCACCTCCAGCAACCCGCTCTCCCTCCTTTAGGATCGGAACCTCCCAGCCAGCAGCCCGAGGCGGTCGACGTTGCGATGCAGCACGCTGTGCAAAGCCACCAGATACTTCCCCGGGTCTCCTTCACGGGCGAAATCGCGCTGGAAAAGCCCCCTGTGCGGCTGGAAGCTGAAGCGCTGCGGCAGGGGGCTGTGCTCCCTCAGATATTCCCAAACGCTCAGCAGCAAAAGCCTGACCTCGAAGGGCGCCAGGCGGGGGAAAAGCTCCTGCACCTCCCCCAGCACCGGAGGCAGCAGGGAGCCTTCGGCCATGCAAGCCACCAAGGCGCAGGATGCTTGCAGATGCCACGGCGATGCGGTCGTTTCCCCGTGCCGACACGCGTCCCAGTGAGCCATCAAGGTGGCCAGCAGCCCCCGCAGCAACACGGAGCAGTAGCACAGAGCCGGGCGACCCATGGCCACCACCCTCAGCAACGGGAAAAGCAACGGCTGCTGTCGGAAGCGTCTCAGGATGCCGAGGTCGCGTTCCACGGTGCTCCTGGCCTGTTCCTCCGGGGGCCAACACAGCTCTCCCCCAGCTGCCGCCGCCGCTGCCGGGCACACGCTGTCCACCAAAGCCGAAGCCACCGTTTTGGCCGCCTCGGGGCCGATGGAAGGGAGGGGAGGCGGAGCCGGCTCGGCGGCGCGGCAGCAGCGCAGGAGGACGTTGAGGAAGGCGTGGGTGTTACGGTTCACCTCCTCCTGGCCCCTCAGCGGCGGCCCCGAAGGTGCCTTCAAGCCGTGCCCGATGACGCCGGCGTGGAAAACCGACCAGACGCCGGCTGAGAAATCCACGGCGGCGGTGAAGCGCCGGTTGGTGTCCAGCAGCGAC
>NW_011207245.1:0-518 GCF_000146605.3 Meleagris gallopavo
TCCTTCTTTCCTTCTTTCCTTCTTTCTTTCTTTCTTTCTTTCTTTCTTTCTTTCTTTCTTTCTTTCTTTCTCTCTCTCTCTCTCTCTCTTTCTCTCTTTCTCTTTTTTTTTTCCATATGAGTGGAGAAAAGGTTCATTAAGAGGTTGACCCCAGTTTACTTTTTATTTCACTCCTGTTCCCAATTTTGGCACCACGTGACGGTGGGAGTGAGTTTGGGTTGAAATTCACATTTAGGAAAAGAAAAAAAAAAAACATATTTAAAAAAACATAAAAAATAAAACTCCTGCCCCGGAAAGGCCCAACGGCCCATTGAGCCCGGTTTGGGTAAGCAGCCTCTGGTTCCAGAGGGGCTATCGAGATATAGGAACACTGCGGGTTGTCACGACATGGGATAGCATATCCCTATGGGTATTCGACTGCAGGTGGGTGCGAGGTGAGAGGGGTTTGTTTTTGGAATCGCGACAGCAGAGAGATGCGATCCATTGAGTCACGACAGCTCTCAGTGACTCTGTCTCTG
>NW_011207246.1:0-398 GCF_000146605.3 Meleagris gallopavo
ACCTTCTCTCTTTCTTCTCCCGCTACGTCGACCAACAGAAGCTCAACCTCCTGCAGACCAAGCTGCAGTGAGTGTTGTGCTCAGCCCCCCGCCCCGGTAGGATGGTGCCCTGGGGCAGGCACAGATCTGGTAGTTCTGTGGCTGAGTCCTGGTGCCCAGTGGTGGTACTCAGTCCTACCACTGAGTCTCAGTGCTGGTGCCTCGTTCTGGCTCCCAGCCTTGATCGCAGCACCTGGGGCTAGTTCTGTTGCTGGGTTCTGGTGTCTTCTTCTGGTTCTAGTGCCCGGTTCCAGCCCCAGCCCCCATCCATGCTGTTTGCACACCCCCTGCCGCCTCACCTGAACCCCACCGTGGTTGCTGTTCACACACACACACACACACCCCCGTAGGCCCACACC
>NW_011207247.1:0-681 GCF_000146605.3 Meleagris gallopavo
CCCCCCCCCTCAAATTTGCCTCTCTCGCCTCACGTCTGCAACTCCGCGCCCCATTGGCGGGCCCGCCGCCACCTCCCAACACCGCCGCCGCCCATTGGTCCGCTCCGCGACCCAATCACCTTTCCCCTCCCCGCCTCCAACATGGCGGCGCCGCGCCCTCATCCAACATGGCGCCCGGAACGGCACCGCCAGCCTTCATCTCAAGCCCCGCCCCACTCGGCGTAGCGAAGCTCTGATTGGTGGAAGGGCGGAGATCGCGGCGCTGATTGGAGGAGGCGGCGACGCGGGGTGAAGGCAGAGCGACGGCGGAGTGCGGGGCTGCGCTCTTCGGGTTTGTTTATATGGGGGATTTTGTAGGGTCGCCTATGGGGAGGGGGGTCGTTTATATGGGGAGGAGGGGGGGGGGTTTGAGTAGGGTCTCCATATTGACCCCCTCGTTGTTTCGGTGGGGTCCACATTCCTGACCCCGCAGCCTTGTGGGGTCCCCATTAACGACCCTTTAGGGCTCCACGAACGGCCCCATAACTTTGTAGGGTCTCCGTTGTTTTCGGAGGGTCTCCAGTACCCCCTGTATGCCCCACTGTTCCCCCATTGCCCCCCATTGACCCTATAGGGTTCCCCATTCCTCTGTAGGGTCCCCCGTTGCCCTGTAGGGTCTCCCATTGTCCCCATAGGGTCCCC
>NW_011207248.1:0-384 GCF_000146605.3 Meleagris gallopavo
GTTGAGTAGGGTCTCCATATTGACCCCCTCGTTGTTTCGGTGGGGTCCACATTCCTGACCCCGCAGCCTTGTGGGGTCCCCATTAACGACCCTTTAGGGCTCCACGAACGGCCCCATAACTTTGTAGGGTCTCCGTTGTTTTCGGAGGGTCTCCAGTACCCCCTGTATGCCCCACTGTTCCCCCATTGCCCCCCATTGACCCTATAGGGTTCCCCATTCCTCTGTAGGGTCCCCCGTTGCCCTGTAGGGTCTCCCATTGTCCCCATAGGGTCCCCCAGCGTCCTGTTGTTCCCCTGTTGTCCCCATACGGTCCCCCATTGACCCCATATCCCCCATTGACCCCATATCCCCCATTGACCCCATATCCCCCATTGACCCCATATC
>NW_011207249.1:0-501 GCF_000146605.3 Meleagris gallopavo
CCTCACTGTGCCCCATAGCGCCTCATTGTGCCCCATTGTGCCCCACAGTGCCTCATTGTGCCCCACAGCGCTTCATTGTGCCCCATTGTGCCCCACAGCGCCTCACTGTGCCCCATTGTGCCCCACAGCGCATTTCCTTCCCTGGAGCAAAACCCTCCATGCAAATTTTGTTTCTGCTTCCCCCAAACGGCGCCCCACAGCCGTGGGGCACAGATTGTCCCATAGGGCACAGCTTTTCCCCATAGGGCACAGCCTCCCCCCATAGGGCAGGGCGTTCCCCCATATCTGTGGGGCGGCGTTGAGCCGCGCTCCACCCTTCCCCTGAAAAAAAACCCACAACGACGGAAGGAAACGCGCAGCGCTCCGCCGCCCTCCCAAGGGGCAGAATGTGGGGCGGGATGTGGGGCGGCCCCATGGATGTGTGGGGCGGGAGGCGGAAAGCCCC
The DNA here is from genome assembly GCF_000146605.3 of Meleagris gallopavo. Taxonomy (NCBI): domain Eukaryota; kingdom Metazoa; phylum Chordata; class Aves; order Galliformes; family Phasianidae; genus Meleagris; species Meleagris gallopavo. Next base: position 446 of record NW_011207249.1, read on the forward strand.
GTGAGCGTCACGTGGGGAGGGAGAGAGGAAAGCGCAGTGCGGAGAGATGGGGGGCG
>NW_011207250.1:0-693 GCF_000146605.3 Meleagris gallopavo
TTTTTTTTTTTTGTCCATTGAGACAATGGTCAAATATCAGTACTTCTGTTTGTCTACACACATGATCAGCTTTAGCACTTACAGCTCCTCCACTCATGGTTCACAATCACAAATCCAAGGGTTAAATCCAGCTAGTATTAAATCCTTACTTTTTTTAATTATTATTATTATTATTTTTAGAGCTTCAAGTCACTGCGGTTAATTAATTAAGTCGTGTTTTTTCTTTAAGCATTTACATATGACATTCAGTAAACAGACACAAAGCAGACGAGCTCTCACAGGAAAAAACATGCTTACACAGCCTGCAAAAAATCTCTTTTTTTTGTGATTTTTTTTGCCTTTTTTTTCCTTTACCCTTTCGAAGAACAAATTGAAATCCAAAAGTCATCGTGAGTCAATGAAGGAAAATAAAAGGAAGACTTAAGTGAATACTGAAGAGCCGCGTGTGTTTTGCAGAATCGACATGGATCCCAATTTCTTTCTTTCTCTCCCCAACTCGTTCAGATTGGTTTTAACACACAGGTGAAAGACAGCTGCAATATATATTACGCTCACAGATTACTTCACAAAGTGCAAACTCTTATGCAAAAACTACCACCCAAGGGTTAAACCTAGATACAAAAGGCATGGATGAGTATGGCAAAGTCTTAGCATTGATGTTCAAAGGGGCCTATGGGAATTGTGCTGGGAGGG
>NW_011207251.1:0-355 GCF_000146605.3 Meleagris gallopavo
TGGATGGGCAGACGAGGCGGATGGACGGACGGATGGACGGATGGACGGACAGATGGATGGGTGAATGGGTGGATGGACGGACGGATGGGCAGGTGGACAGATGGATGGATGGACGGATGGACGGACAGACGGATGGGTGAATGGGTAGATGGACAGACGGACGGACAGGCGGGTGGATGGGCAGATAGATAGATGGTTGAATGGATGGCTGGATGGACAGACGGACGGGTGAATGGGTGGATGGACAGACGGATGGACAGATGGGTGGGTGAATGGGTGGATGGACAGACGGACGGACGGACAGGCAGGTGGATGGGCAGATGGACAGATGGTTGAATGGATGGACGGACAGACG
>NW_011207252.1:0-497 GCF_000146605.3 Meleagris gallopavo
AGATGGGTGGGTGAATGGGTGGATGGACAGACGGACGGACGGACAGGCAGGTGGATGGGCAGATGGACAGATGGTTGAATGGATGGACGGACAGACGGATGGGTGGACAGGTGGGCGGATGGATGGACAGATGGATGGGTGAATGGGTGGATGGACGGACGGATGGGCAGGTGGACAGATGGATGGACGGATGGACGGACAGACGGATGGGTGAATGGGTAGATGGACAGACGGAAGGACAGGCGGGTGGATGGGCAGATAGATAGATGGTTGAATGGATGGCTGGATGGACAGACGGACGGGTGGACAGATGGACGGATGGATGGACAGACGGATGGGTGAATGGGTGGATGGACAGACAGATGGGCAGGTGGACAGGTGGATGGACGGACGGATGGACAGATGGGTGGGTGAATGGGTGGATGGACAGACGGACGGACGGACAGGCGGGTGGATGGGCAGATGGACAGATGGTTGAATGGATGGACGGACAGACG
>NW_011207253.1:0-316 GCF_000146605.3 Meleagris gallopavo
ACGGAAGAAGATTTCTCCTCCCCTTCTTTTCCCTACCCCTCGCATCCCCATCTGCCCCCTCCCCACCGTCGGGATCTATTTTTTTTAAAGTATGAATAAAGTTTTAAGGACGAAAAACGAAGGAAATTTTCATGTGCTTCGGGGGCGACCGTGGGCGGCACAGGGAAGGTTGGGCAACACATAGAGCTCTAAGGGAGCACACAGCCATCAGGTCAACCCATAGAAATGATAGGGAGCACACAGCCATCAGGTCAACCCATAGAAATGATAGGGAGCACACAGCCATCAGGTCAACCCATAGAAATGATAGGGAGCT
>NW_011207254.1:0-375 GCF_000146605.3 Meleagris gallopavo
ACCAGGGACCCCAAAACTTGGACAGAGGGGACCCCAAAACCCAGAGATGAGGGACCCCAAAACCCAGAGACTGGAAACCCCAAATGCAGAAATCAGGAACCCTAAAAGCTGGACGCATGGGACCCCAAAACTTGGACACTAGGGACCCCAAAACCCAGAGATCAGGGACCCCAAATGTGGAGATGGGGGACCCCAAAACTCAGACACCAGGGACCCCAAAACTTGGACAGAGGGGACCCCAAAACTGAGAGGCATGGGACCCCAAAACCCAGTGATCAGGGACTCCAAAACTTGGATGTGCAGGACCCCAAAACTCAGAGAGCAGGGACCCCAAAAATGTAGACAGAAGTTGGACACTGGGGACCCCAAAACCCA
>NW_011207255.1:0-555 GCF_000146605.3 Meleagris gallopavo
AAGGGAAAGGCTGTTGATGTAGCCTACCTAGACTTCAGCAAAGCCTTTGACATGGTCTCTCACAGTATTCTCCTGGGGAAACTGGCTGCCTGTGGCCTGGACAGGTATACCCTTCTTTGGGTAAGGTACTGGCTAAGGGCCGTGCCCAACGGATAGTAGTTATTGGAGCTAAGTCCAGCTGGTGTCCCATTTTAAGAGGTGTTCCCCAGGGTTGATAATGGGGCCCATCTTGTTTAATATCCTGTTTAATATATTTATTGATGACCTAGATGAGGGGATTGAGTGTACCCTCAGTAAGTTTGCAGTTGACACCAAACTGGGAGGTAGTGTCAATCTGCCTGAGGGTAGGGAGGCGCTTCAGAGGGATCTGGATAAGCTGGATTGCTGGGCTGAGGTGAATGGGATAAGGTTCAACAAGGTCAAGTGCCATGTCCTGCACTTTGGCCACAAGTGCTGTAGGCTTGGGGCTGAGTGGCTGGAAGACTGTGAAGAGGAAAGGTTCCTGGGGGTGTTGGTTAATACTCGGCTGAACATGAGCCAGCAGTATGCCCAGGT
>NW_011207256.1:0-766 GCF_000146605.3 Meleagris gallopavo
TTAATATCCTGTTTAATATATTTATTGATGACCTAGATGAGGGGATTGAGTGTACCCTCAGTAAGTTTGCAGTTGACACCAAAACTGGGAGGTAGTGTCAATCTGCCTGAGGGTAGGGGAGGCGCTTCAGAGGGATCTGGATAAGCTGGATTGCTGGGCTGAGGTGAATGGGATAAGGTTCAACAAGGTCAAGTGCCATGTCCTGCACTTTGGCCACAAGTGCTGTAGGCTTGGGGCTGAGTGGCTGGAAGACTGTGAAGAGGAAAGGTTCCTGGGGGTGTTGGTTAATACTCGGCTGAACATGAGCCAGCAGTATGCCCAGGTGGGCAAGAGGGCCAATGGCATCCTGGCTTGTATTAGAAATATTGTGGCCAGCAGGAGCAGGGAGGTGATCATCCCCCTCTACTCAGCACTGGTGAGGCCGCACCTTGAGTATTGTGTTCAGTTTTGGGCCCCTCACTACAAGAAAGACATTGAGGCCCTGGAATGTGTTCAGAGAAGGGCAATGAAACTGGTGAGAGGTCTGCAGCACAAATCTTATGAGGAGTTGCTGGGGGAGCTGGGATTGTTTAGTCTAGAGAAGAAGAGGCTCAGGGGAGACTTCATTGCACTCTACAACTTCCTGAAGGGAGATTGTGATGAGGAGGAGTTTGGCCTCTTCTCCCAGGCAACAAACAGGATCTGGGGAAATGGCCGCAAGTTGTACCAGAGGAGGTTTAGATTAGACATGAGGAAAAACTTTTTCTTTCAGAGAGTGGTCAGGCAC
>NW_011207257.1:0-420 GCF_000146605.3 Meleagris gallopavo
GGCCATGGGATCCTGTGATGGGTGGGTTGGGGGGACCTTTAGGATCACAGAACCATGTGGTTGGGTTGGTGGGGACCTTTAGGATCATGGAAGCATGGGATCCTACAATGATTGGGTTGGGGGGACCTTTAGGATCACAGAACCATGGGATCCTGCAGTGTTTGGGTTGGAAGCGCCCTTTAGGATCACAGAACCATGGGATCCTACAATGATTGGGTTGGAGGGGACCTTTATGATCACGGAACCATGGGATCCTCCAGTGATTGGGTTGGAGGGAACCTTTAGGATCACTGAACCATGGGATCCTGCAGTGGTTGGGTTGGGGGGGACCTTTAGGATCATGGAACCATGGGATCCTGTGATGGGTGGGTTGGGGGGACCTTTAGGATCACGGAAGCATGGGATCCTACAATGATTGGG
>NW_011207258.1:0-945 GCF_000146605.3 Meleagris gallopavo
ATGAGCTGCTGGACAGGAGCTCTGCAGGAGAGGGACCTGGGCGTCCTGGTGGACGACAGGTTGGCCATGAGCCAGCAGTCTGCCCCTCGTGGCCAAAAAAGGCCAATGGCATTCTGGGATGCATTAAGAAGAGCGTGTCCAGCAGGTCGAGGGAGGTGATCCTCCCCCTCTGCTCCGCCCTGGTAAGGCCTCACCTGGAGTGCTGTGTCCAGTTCTGGGCTCCCCGGTACAAAAAAGACAGGGATCTCTTGGAAGGAGTCCAGCGGAGGGCCACAAAGGTGGTGAAGGGCCTGGAGCATCTCCCCTATGAAGAAAGGCTAAGTGAACTGGGTCTGTTTAGCCTTGAGAAAAGAAGACTGAGAGGGGACCTGATCCAGGTGTGTAAATATCTGAGGTGTGGCGGCCATAGTGGTGAGGCCAGTCTCTTTTCAGTGCTACGTGGAGACAGGACGAGGGGAAACGGACATCAGCTGCAGCACAGGAAGTTTCGCACGAATGTGCGTAAGAACTTCTTCACGGTGAGGTGACGGAGCACTGGAACAGGCTGCCCAGGGAGGTTGTGGAGTCTCCTTCTCTGGAGATATTCAAGTCTCGCCTGGACGCCTACCTGTGCGACCTGGTGTAGGGAACTGCTTTGGCAGGGGGTTGGTCTAGATGATCACTAGAGGTCCCTTCCAACCCCTACAATTCTGTGATTCTGTGAAAGCTTCCTACTCGTGCCGGATACCTACCGTCACCGCCTCTTCCAGGACTTTCCGGCTTCCCCCTTCGGCCACAAAGAAGACGTCTCGTTCGGAAGCGCCGCTGCGGTCCGTAGCCGGGACAGCTCCCGCAACGCCCGCAGCCGCACCGTAACGCCGCCGCAGGAGCGGGCAGCGCACAGCAGGCGTTCCGGTGGCGAGCGAGCGGCCCCGGGCAGAGGGGGCGGCGCACCCGCCCGCGCCC
>NW_011207258.1:2300-3440 GCF_000146605.3 Meleagris gallopavo
AAGTACCACTGTACTATTTTAGCAAAAGAAATTAATGAGTTCTATTTCTAAACCTTCCAGTTTAGCTGTGCTTTGTTTCTGAACAGTCATTTTTTTTTTTTCAATGGATGGACTTCACAGAAGCAGTGGAGTCGCAGCAATCTACTTTTATCTGTGTCCGCACAGTGCAAGGACTTTTTCTTGGATTTCACGTATATTGTTCTGAGTTACAGTGCACCAAGGTAGGAAGTTGCTCGTGGCAATGGAAACTTGCCAAACTGGGGAAAAGCAGCTAAAGGATCAGCCAAAGGATGACAGCGTGATGAAGCTGATGATGGAAAAATGAGGAGGAAGTAGGTGGTCTAAGAGAAGCAGAGGCTGCTACCTTGCATGCCCAGAAGGACATTATTGTATATTAATGAGTTCTTGGAATAGAACAAATGTGTATGCCAGTGTATTGCATGTGTACGTCTTCACTGTGAAAATGCAGAACTTGAGCTCTGAGAGCGTGTGCTCGATGTGCCATGTTGCCCAGTTCGTATTGTGAGGAATAAAGGAATGCTGCTTTCCAGCACCACATTGGAGTTAGAGAGTTTTCTCCTCAGATTTCAGATGACAGTATGGAACTAGCAGACCAAGTAAAAAGAAGCACAGAATAGTGGTAGAAGAAGATACATTTGCAAATATTGCTTTCTAACAATTTATAAAAATGAAAATATCTGTAAATACTGTCTTATTTAGCACATTACTAGATAGTTTTCCTTGACGTAGAAAAGTTCTGTTCTTCCAGCTTGGGAAGCCAAAATTTAGATCAAAATTAAAATAGACTCATTTTACATCAAAAAGAAATCTCTGAAGTTGAAAGCAAAAGGAACGGCTCGCAGCTCTGGATTAAGTGCCTGCATGCACGGCTATGGAGAGTTTGTGGAATGCTTTGCTGACATGTAAGGGCAGGTGGGAAAGCTAAAAAAGAAAACTTGTGAATGTGAGTAAGTGATGTGAGAACCTGTAATAAACGGTTTGGATCATCCACATCTGAGTCCATGCCTGGTTGTCACATTTGTTACTGCTCAGAAAATCAGGAATCATCTCAGCTGCTAAGCTAGAGATTTTTCTTTGTCAGCTTATTACACTTTTTTTGTTGGCTTCTTACCTTGGGTT
>NW_011207259.1:0-379 GCF_000146605.3 Meleagris gallopavo
AAAACAAAACAAAACAACAAAAAAAAATTCCTGCAATGGCACCAGCCCCTCAGCCATATATTTATCAAATGGGTTTTCCTGCTCCTCTCAGTATCTCTCCCTGACACTGAACAGATACAGGAGAACACCATCTCTCTTTCACCATCTACCAACCACCCCAATGCACTGAAATTGTTTTTGATAGCACCAAGGCTTCTCTCAGCAACTTCATCACTGATGGTTCATTTACTGATGAACCATCAGTAAAGGGTGATAATCAGAGGGATGAATGAGACCAGAAAGTCTTCTAGTAATGACTCTGACATATATCACTGCTTCACTCTTAAAACTGAAGTAATACCTCTATGATACTAATACAGCAAAATTGTGTGTTTGAAGA
>NW_011207260.1:0-350 GCF_000146605.3 Meleagris gallopavo
CTTCTGGAGCCCCAACCCCACAGCAGGAGGCACCAAAATCCCTCTGACAGACCCCAAAACCCCTCTGAATGCCCCCCAAATCCCTGGGAGACCCCAAAAGCCTTCTGGAGTCCCAACCCCACAGCGGGAGGCACCAAAATCCCTCTGAGAGACCCCAAAACTTCTCTGAATGCCCCCCAAATCCCTGGCAGACCCCAAAAGCCTTCTGGAGCCCCAACCCCACAGCAGGAAACATCAAAATCCCTCAGAGAGACCCCAAAACCTCTCTGAATGCTCCCCAAATCCCTGGGAGACCCCAAAAGCCTTCTGGAACCCCAACCCTGCAGCGGGAGGCACCAAAATCCCTCTGA
>NW_011207261.1:0-365 GCF_000146605.3 Meleagris gallopavo
AAAATGTAGACATATCTACACATGAAGTATCTACTACAGATATGTAGGTTATTCTGTGTAGCATTAATTAGACTTTTTTATTATTATTATATTTTTTTTTCAAGGACTGGAATAATATAAAATACCAAAAGATGCAAAGATGAAAATTGAATAGTTAGCCAATCAAAAAACCAAAAAACACTTTTACACATTTTCTTTTTCATTCTGTATATTTCTGTGTGTTTTACACATTCTTTGGATATGTCATCTTATTCCAGAACTGTAATGATAAAAAAGGAATTATCTTACTTTCCATATATCTTTACTTTGGAACAATAAGGCATAAGTTATTAACAAGAAGGTAATAAGGACAAAAGGTTAAATAT
>NW_011207262.1:0-598 GCF_000146605.3 Meleagris gallopavo
AAATGGACCTGGGGGTATTGATTGATGCTTGGCTGAACACGAGCCAGCAGTGTGCCCAGGTGGCCAAGAAAGCCAAAGGTATCCTGGCTTCATATGCACCCTGAACAGTTGAGCTTAGACCCTGGCTTACACATAGGACTGATGTAAAATTTTCTGCTTCTGGCAGCTGACGGAATCATAGAATGATTTGGGTTGGAAGGGATCTCAAGAATCATCTAATTCCAACCCCACTGCTATGGGCAGGGGTGACAACCACTAGATCAGGCGATAGATCAGGTGGCCCAGAACCCCATCCAACCCGATCTTGAACACTTCCAAGTGACAGGATATTCACAATCTCTCTGCACTACCTGTTCCAGCACCTCAGTGAAAAGCTTCCCTGACATCTAATTTAAATTTTCCTCCTTGGGTTTAAAACCATTCTCCCTTGTCCTATTACTATCTACACATGTAAAAAAGTTGATTTGCCTCATGTTTATAAACTTCTTTTAAATACTGGAAGGCCACAATGAGGTTTCCTCACAGCCTTCTTTTTTACATGTTGAACATGCCCAGTTCCTTCAGCCTATCTTCATAGGAAAGTGCTTCAGCCCTTGGA
>NW_011207263.1:0-523 GCF_000146605.3 Meleagris gallopavo
AAAAACCCCAGAATCACCAATTTCACCTTTTTCACCCCAAAATTTCCACAGGTCGCCCCCCGCCTCCCTCCCTCCTCGTTGACCCCGAAGTTTCGGTGCTGATCGAAGGCTCCGCTCTCCTCCTCACCTGCCGACCCCATAAAAACGGATCGGGGCTGAGATTCCGCTTCTACCGCAATGGGGTGGAGATCCCATATGGGGTGGGGGGGGATAACGGGTCCCAAATCCCATATAGGGTTGGGGGAAACGGGACCGAAATCCCGTATGGGGTGGGGGGATGGAATGGATCCGAAATCCCAAATGGGGTCAGGAGGAGAAGGGAAATGGGGTCGGAAATCCCATATAGGATCGAGGTGGGAGGAATGGGGTCGGAAATCCCATATGGGGTCAAGATGGGAGGAATGGGGTCAGAGATCCCAAATAGGGTCAGGAGGAGAAGGGAAATGGGGTCAGAGATCCCAAATGGGGTCAGGATGGGAGGAATGGGGTCAGAGATCCCATATGGGGTCAGGATGGGAGGAAT
>NW_011207264.1:0-659 GCF_000146605.3 Meleagris gallopavo
GAATTATCTTCACAGAAGAAATTTGATGAAATTAAGAAAGCGAATCAGGCTGCAGCAAGAAAGCTGGCTGAGGAGCAGTTTAGTTCTTCATCAGAGGATGATGATGAAGATGCTGAAATAAAACAAGGGAAGATTTTTGCAAAAACATTCACCATTTACACCAATCAAACAGATGGAGATGCAAGTGAACTGGAACGTACAAGACAGTACATGAACGAAGCTTTTGGCTGACACGCCTGAAGGCTGTGCTGCCATTCAGCGAGACCTGGACAGGCTGGAGAGCTGGGCAGTAAGAAACCAGATGAGGTTCAACACAAGCAAGTGTAGGGTCTTACACCTAGGGAGGAATAATTGCACGCACCAATACAGGCTGGGGGATGAGCTGCTGGAGAGGAGCTCTGCAGAGAGGGACCTGGGCGTCCTGGTGGACGACAGGTTGGCCATGAGCCAGCAGTGTGCCCTCGTGGCCAAAAAGGCCAATGGCATTCTGGGGTGCATTAAGAAGAGCGTGTCCAGCAGGTCGAGGGAGGTGATCCTCCCCCTCTACTCTGCCCTGGTAAGGCCTCATCTGGAGTACTGTGTCCAGTTCTGGGCTCCCCAGTACAAAAAGACAGGGATCTCTTGGAAAGAGTCCAGCGGAGGGCCACAAAGATGGTGAA
>NW_011207265.1:0-559 GCF_000146605.3 Meleagris gallopavo
GGTGTCACCACACACCACCACCACTAGGTGTCAGTGTCTCCATTGGGTGTCAGTGTCTCCATTTGGTGTCAGTCTCCAGTGGGTGTCACCACACACCACCACCACTAGGTGTCAGTGTCTCCACTGGGTGTCACCACACACCACCACCGCTAGGTGTCGGTGTCTCCATTGGGTGTCAGTGTCTTCACTGGGTGTCACCACACACCACCACCACTAGGTGTCAGTGTCTCCATTGGGTGTCAGTGTCTCCATTTGGTGTCAGTCTCCAGTGGGTGTCACCACACACCACCACCACTAGGTGTCAGTGTCTCCACTGGGTATCACCACACACCACCACCACTAGGTGTCAGTGTCACCACTGGGTGTCACCACACACCACCACCGCTAGGTGTCAGTGTCTCCATATGGTGTCACCAAACACCACCACCACTAGGTGTCAGTGTCACCACTAGGTGTCAGTGTCTCCATTTGGTGTCAGTGTCTCCACTGAGTGTCACCACACACAGAATCACAGAATTGTAGGGGTTGGAAGGGACCTCTAGAGATCATCGAGACCAAC
>NW_011207266.1:0-696 GCF_000146605.3 Meleagris gallopavo
CGTCCCTCCAGCAGCTCAGCTCTGAACAACAGCAGTCGTCGGGATCACCGGGACGCGGCCGGGTCCCCACGGGGACATTTGGGACCCAGTCCCACCCTCCGCCCCCCCCGCTCCCCCCCCATACCGTGCTCAGCACCGCAGCTCCCCGCTTTGCCGTCGCCGTCGGGCAGCGCCCGGCCCAACTCCGCCTTCAGCCCATTGGGAAGCGTTGGGCCACCAGCCGTCACCCTGCCGCCGCCCGTCCCATCAGCGGCCGTCCCGGAGGTGACCGCCCCGCTGGTGGCCGTAATCCCACTGCTGGCCGTAATCCCACTGGTGGCCGTAATCCCACTGCTGGCCGTAATCCCACTGGTGGCCGTAATCCCACTGCTGGCCGTCCCACAGCTGGTGGTTGTCCCAGTGATGTCCATCCCAGAGGTGGTGGCCGTCCCCTCGGTGACCGTCCCACTGGTGGCCGTCATCCCAATGGAGTCAGTCCCACTGGTGGCCGTCCCAGAGGTGGTGGCCGTCCCCTCGCTGCCCATCCCATCTGTAGCCAGCCCAGCGGTGGCCCTCATCCCCATGGTGACAGTCCCACTGGTGGCCGTAATCCCACTGGTGGTGGCCATAATCCCACTGGTTGCTGTCCCAGAAGTGGTGGCCATAATCCCAGAGGTGGTGGCCGTAATCCCACTGGTGGCCGTAATCCCACTGGTG
>NW_011207267.1:0-513 GCF_000146605.3 Meleagris gallopavo
GAAGTAATATGGGATGGAGAGGTTTGGGGTCACCTAGGGGGGGGTTGGGACATCCTAAGGGGGAGCAGAACGGGATGGGGAGTTTTGGGGTCACCCTAAGAAGAAACATGGGATGGGATTGGGGACATCCCAAGAAATATGGGATGGAGAGATTTGGGGTCATCCTAAGAAGAAATATGGGATGAGGGTTTTGGGGTCACCTGGGAGTTTTGGGGCATCCTAAGGGGGACCATAATGGAGAAGTTTGGGGTCACCCTAAGAAGAAATATGGGATGGAGAGGTTTGGGGTCACCTGGGGGGTTTGGGGACATCCTAAGGGGAGCAGAACGGGATGGGGAGTTTTGGGGTCACCCCAAGAAGAAATATGGGATGGGACTGGGGACATCTCAAGAAATATGAGATGGAGAGATTTGGGGTCATCCTAAGAAGAAATATGGGATGAGGGTTTTGGGGTCACCTGGGAGTTTTGGGGCATCCTAAGGGGGACCATAATGGAGAAGTTTGGGGTCACCC
>NW_011207268.1:0-589 GCF_000146605.3 Meleagris gallopavo
CCCCCCCCCCCAAAAAATCACCATTTTTTCACCCAAAATTCAACCTCAAAAAAACGACCCCCAAAATCACCATTTTTTCACCCAAAAATCCCTCCCGGCCAAAATCTCCTCCAAAACACCTCGTCTCAACCTCCAATTTTTGCCCAAATTTGGGTCGTTTCACCCCAAAATCTCCCGGCCCCCAAAATCGGACCCCATCGCCCTTCGACTGACCCAAAATCGACAGAATTTGCCCCAAAATCGCTGTGGGATTTTGGGGGGTTTGTGACTCACCGGAGGAGACGACGACTTCGGTCCCGTGGCCCCAGGCGTCGATGCTACCAGCAGCACCACACTGCCCCAAAATCCACCTTTTTTCACCCAAAAACTCCACCCACTTCTTTTGGGGCTAAAAACACCGATTTTGGTTAAAAAAAAAAAAGCCGTTTTTTCACCGGTTTTTGCCCCAAATTCTTCACTTGCGACCAGCCCACATTTCCTCAAGATCAAAGGTTTGTCTTTTTGGGTTTAGGTCTTTTCAATCCTCATTATTTTCCATCTGAATTTTGGGGCTAAAAAAGCCATTTTTGGCCCCAAAATTGCCATTTTT
>NW_011207269.1:0-549 GCF_000146605.3 Meleagris gallopavo
CTGTCTTTTTGTACTGGGAGCCCAGAACTGGACACAGTACTCCAGATGAGGCCTTACCAGGGCAGAGTAGAGGAGGAGGATCACCTCCCTCGACCTGCTGGACACGCTCTTCTTAATGCACCCCAGAATGCCATTGGCCTTTTTGGCCACGAGGGCACACTGCTGGCTCATGGCCAACCTGTCGTCCACCAGGACGCCCAGGTCCCTCTCTGCAGAGCTCCTCTCCAGCAGCTCATCCCCCAGCCTGTATTGGTGCATGCAATTCTTCCTCCCTGGGTGTAAGACCCTACACTTGCTTTTGTTGAACCTCATCCGGTTTTTACTGCCCAGCTCTCCAGCCTGTCCAGGTCTCGCTGAATGGCAGCACAGCCTTCAGGCGTGTCAGCCAATCCTCCCAACTTCGTATCATCAGCAAACTTGCTGAGGGTGGCCACTATCCCCTCATCAAAGTCATTGATGAAGATGTTGAACAAGACCGGACCCAGCACAGACCCCTGGGGACACCACTGGTTACAGGTCTCCAGCCAGACTCTGCACCACCAACGACGA
>NW_011207270.1:0-674 GCF_000146605.3 Meleagris gallopavo
CCACGAGGGCACACTGCTGGCTCATGGCCAACCTGTCGTCCACCAGGACGCCCAGGTCCCTCTCTGCAGAGCTCCTCTCCAGCAGCTCATCCCCCAGCCTGTATTGGTGCATGCAATTCTTCCTCCCTGGGTGTAAGACCCTACACTTGCTTTTGTTGAACCTCATCCGGTTTTTTACTGCCCAGCTCTCCAGCCTGTCCAGGTCTCGCTGAATGGCAGCACAGCCTTCAGGCGTGTCAGCCAATCCTCCCAACTTCGTATCATCAGCAAACTTGCTGAGGGTGGCCACTATCCCCTCATCAAGGTCATTGATGAAGATGTTGAACAAGACCGGACCCAGCACAGACCCCTGGGGGACACCACTGGTTACAGGTCTCCAGCCAGACTCTGCACCACCAACGACGACCCTCTGCGCTCTGCCAGTCAGCCAGTTCTCAACCCACCTCACTGTCCACTCGTCTATCCCACATTTTCTCAATATTCAAAAAAATATTCAAAAATTCAAAAAAAAAACAATTCAAATATTCAAAAAGACAACAAGATTCAACAATCTGTCTATAAAAAAGTATCTTTATTATTCATTTTTGCCTCAGTCTAGGTTAGGAAATCAAGTGTTCAGTATTTCTTTCCTTCCTTCCTTTCTTCCTTTCTTCCTTCCTCCCCTCCCCTCCCCT
>NW_011207271.1:0-655 GCF_000146605.3 Meleagris gallopavo
ACCTTTTCCCGATTTCTTGCTCACAGGGACGCACCGATCCTGAGCTTGGAAGAAGAGCTGTTTAAATGCTGACCAGCTCTCAGACGGCCCCCTTACCTTCTAACACCCGAGCCCACGGGATAGCTCCAAGTAGGTCCCGGAAGAGATCGAAGTTGGCTCTCCTAAAGTCCAGGGTAGCAATCCTACTTATTGCTTTGGTTCTTCCACTCAGGATCTTGAACTCCACCATCTCATGATCACTACAACCCAAACTGCCCCCAACCTTTACTTCCTTAACAAGTCCATCCCTGTTGGTGAGAATAAGGTCCAGTAACAGCGTCGGTTCCTCCACCACCTGCATCAGAAAGTTGTCTTCAACGCACTGCAAGAACCGTCTGGACCGTGCGTGCCTGGCCATGTTGGTCGTCCAGCAAATGTCTGGATAATTGAACGTCCCCATAAGTACCAGTGCCGTGGGAACGTGACGCTACATCCAGTTGTCTTTTGGAAGGCCTCATCAGCCTCCTCATCCTGATCAGGGGGCCTGTAGTACACACCCACAACAGTGTCACCCTTACCAGCCTGCCCCTTGATTCTCACCCATAAGCTCTCCATTGCTACATCACTGTCCCCCAAGTGAAGTTCAATACATTCTAGCTGCTCTCTCACATAAAGA
>NW_011207272.1:0-370 GCF_000146605.3 Meleagris gallopavo
AGGGACCTATAGAGACCCATAGTGACACATAGAGACCCCACAGAGACCCCACAGAGACCCATAGAGCCCCATAGAGCCCCACAGGACCCCACAGAGCCCCCCCCTCCCCCCCGTACCGGAGCGCAGCGCAGCCACAGGCAGCACGCGGTGCCCCAGGAAGCGCCCGCCTTCCTCATAGGCTGCAATGCGCAGCGAGGCCAGCGACGGCAGCACCACCTGCGGGACACCAGTACGGACCAGTACGGACCAGTACGGACCAGTACAGACCAGTACGGACCAGTACACAGCATTATAGACCGGTACAGACCAGTACAGACCAGTACGGACCAGTACAGACCAGTACGGACCAGTACACAGCATTATAGACCGG
>NW_011207273.1:0-700 GCF_000146605.3 Meleagris gallopavo
GTAATAGGGATACCCAAAGGTGCACCCCAAAACCCTACAGGGGGCGATGGGGGACCCCAAAACCCTATCTGTAATAGGGATACCCAAAATGCGCCCCAAAACTCCATAGGGGGCAATGGGGGACCCCAAAACCCCATCTGTAATAGGGATACCCAAAGTGCGCCCCAAAACCCTCATGGGACACCTAAAGGTGCACCCCAAAAGCCCCCCCAGCTGCAATACAGGGCAAGGAGCACCCAACGGCGCACCCCAAAACCCTACAGCAGCACTGGGGCCACCCAAGGCTGCCCCCCAAGCCCTCCCCCAGGGCAGGGGGCGCCCCATAACCCAAAGCTGCGCCCCCAAACCCTTATGGGGCACTCAGAACACCCAGAGCTGCCGCCCCAAAACCCCAATGGGAGAACTTGCGACCCCCAAAATTGTCCCCCAAACCCTTACGGGACACCAGGGACACCCAAAGGAGCGCAGCCCGGCTTCGTCCCCCCCTCCCCATCCCCGAATCCCACCCGCCCCACATCTTTGGGGTCCACATATGGGGTCCCTCACCTTCCTGCTGCCCTCCGGGTGCCTCCGTAGGACGCGGGGATGCATCGGGACTGCGCTGCGGGGAGAGCAGACAGCGGGTGACCCCGGATTTCCCCTTTATTCCCCTTTATTCCCCTTTTTCCCCCTTTTTCCCCCCTTACCCCCCAGCTCTCAC
>NW_011207274.1:0-406 GCF_000146605.3 Meleagris gallopavo
ATGTCCCCCACGTGTCCCGATGTCCCCAAACGTCCCCGTTGTCCCCAATGTCCCCCATTGATCCCAATGTCCCCCAATGTCCCCCCATTGTCCCTCAATTTCCCCCATTGTCCCCTCAATGTCCCCCAATGTCCCCAATGTCCCCTCAATGTCCCTCAATGTCCCTCAATGTCCCCCATTGTCCACAATGTCCCCTATTGTCCCCTCAATGTCCCCCAATGTCCCCCATTGATCCCAATGTCCCCATTGTCCCCTCAATGTCCCTCAATGTCCCCCATTCTCCACCCAATGTCCCCCATTGTCCACAATGTCCCCCATTGTCCCCCATTGATCCCAATGTCCCCCATTGTCCCCCCATTGTCCCCCATTGTCCCCCAATGTCCCCCAATGTCCCCAATGTCCCCCA
>NW_011207275.1:0-645 GCF_000146605.3 Meleagris gallopavo
GTCACTGAGACCCCTCTGATGTGGGAGAGGGTGACCCCAAAACTCAAAGACCCCAAAACCTGACACATAGGGGCCCCAGGACCTCTGACATGGGGGAGACCCCAAAACCTCTTACATAGGGGGGACCCCAAATCCCAGAGCCCCCCCAAATCAGATCAACAGGGACCCCAGGACCTCTGAAATTTTGGGGGGGGTCTCTGAGACCCCCTGATGTGGGCGAGGGTGACCCCAAAACTCAGAAACCCCAAAACCTGACACATAGGGGCCCCAGGACTTCTGACATGGGGGAGACCCCAAAGCCTCTTACATAGAGGGGACCCCAAATCCCAGAGCCCCCCCAAATCAGACCAACAGGGACCCCAGGACCTCTGAAATGGGGAGGGGTCTCCGAGACCCCTCTGATGTGGGAGAGGGTGACCCCAAAACCCAGAGACCCCAAAACATGACACACAGCGACCCCAGGACCTCTGACATGGGGGAGACCCCAAAACCTCTTACATAGGGGGGACCCCAAATCCCAGAGCCCCCCCAAATCAGATCAACAGGGACCCCAGGACCTCTGAAATTTTGGGGGGGGTCTCTGAGACCCCCTGATGTGGGCGAGGGTGACCCCAAAACTCAGAAACCCCAAAACCTGACACATAG
>NW_011207276.1:0-491 GCF_000146605.3 Meleagris gallopavo
CTAGGGGACCTAGCTCTCTATGGGGCAGATCCCTCTATACGGCAGGTCTCTCTATGGGGCAGGTCCCTCTATTATAGGGCAGGTCTCTCTATGGGGCAGATCCCTCTATGGGGCAGGTCCCTCTATGGGGCAGGTCTCTCTAGGGGACCGAGCTCTCTATGGGGCAGGTCCCTCTATGGGGCAGGTCCCCTATGGGGCAGGTCCCTCTATGGGGCAGGGCTGTCTATGGGGCAGGGCTGACGTCGTCCCCCCGCAGGCTCTGCTGGACCTGGGGGGCTCCCCGAACTACAAGGACCGCCGCGGGCTGACGCCGCTGTACCACACGGCCATGGTGGGCGGCGACCCGCGCTGCTGTGAGCTGCTGCTGGCGCATCGCGCGCGCATCGGCACCGAGGATGAGAACGGATGGCAGGAGATTCACCAGGTCGGCCCCACGGCGCCCCAGAGCGCCCCAGAGCGCCCCATAGCGCTCCTCGCTGTGCCTCATTGCG
>NW_011207277.1:0-307 GCF_000146605.3 Meleagris gallopavo
CATGGTGGGCGGCGACCCGCGCTGCTGTGAGCTGCTGCTGGCGCATCGCGCGCGCATCGGCACCGAGGATGAGAACGGATGGCAGGAGATTCACCAGGTCGGCCCCACGGCGCCCCAGAGCGCCCCATAGCGCTCCTCGCTGTGCCTCATTGCGCCCCCTAGTGCCCATGGCGCTCCATAGCACCCTATAGCGTTCCATAGCGCCCCCTAGTGCCCATGGCGCTACATAGCACCACAGAGCGCCCCAGAGAGCCCCAGAGCACTCTTCACTGTGCCTCATTGCGCCCCCTAGTGCCCATGGCGCTCC
>NW_011207278.1:0-692 GCF_000146605.3 Meleagris gallopavo
ACGGTGGGATGTGGGCAGAACGTGGAGATAACGGGAAAAGGACAACGCCGTGAGAGCCGGGTAGGAGGGAGGGAAGAGTGGGAAGGGAGAGAGGGAGGAAGGGAGGAAAGGCAGGGCAGGGCAAAAGGCGGAAAGAGAAAGGCAAAAGGAAAGGGAAATGGAAAGGGAAAAGGTCCGAAGCCTGGATTGCAACATGGAAGGGCTTCAGGTGTGTTGTTAGGTGCACAAGGAGCAGTTCGTGCAGCAGTAGATGATATTGCTGTGTTCATGCAGATCAGAGTGGCAGAACTGAGGCAGATGTAGAGAAGATACGGCACCAAACTGAAATACTGCACAACATAAAGCGATGCGAGCTGCCCAGCCACCAGCTCACACTGCTCCAATCGATGTGTGGGGAGTGAGGCAGGTCCTGCATGCCGTGCAGACAGTTCACGGTAGAGCTGAGACCGAGGAGCTCCAGGCACACAAAGGAGACGTGTAAAGTGCCTGCTGCTTTGCTCCAAGCTCAGACCTGCCAACACGGCAGAGTTCAAGGCTTTCCACTTGGGCCGGAGGAATCCCATGCATCCGTACAGACTGGTAGGAGCAGTCCTTGAGAGCAGCCCTGCAGAGAAGGACCTGGGGCTCTCGAATGGATGAAAAAGCTGAACGTGAGCCAGCAGTGCGCTCCTGCAGCTGGGAAAGCAAATGGG
>NW_011207279.1:0-460 GCF_000146605.3 Meleagris gallopavo
GAGAAGATACGGCACCAAACTGAAATACTGCACAACATAAAGCGATGCGAGCTGCCCAGCCCCCACGCTCACACTGCTCCAATCGATGTGTGGGGAGTGAGGCAGGTCCTGCATGCCGTGCAGACAGTTCACGGTAGAGCTGAGACCGTGGAGCTCCAGGCACACAAAAGAGACTGTAAAGTGCCTGCTGCTTTGCTCCAAGCTCAGACCTGCCAACACGGCAGAGTTCAAGGCTTTCCACTTGGGCCGGAGGAATCCCAGGCATCCGTACAGACTGGTAGGAGCAGTCCTTGAGAGCAGCCCTGCAGAGAAGGACCTGGGGCTCTCGATGGATGAAAAGCTGAAAGTGAGCCAGCAGTGCGCTCCTGCAGCTGGGAAAGCAAATGGGATCCTGGGCTCCATCAGCAGAGGGGTGGCCAGCAGGGACAGGGAGGTGATCGTCCCCCTCTGCTCTGCTCTT
>NW_011207280.1:0-738 GCF_000146605.3 Meleagris gallopavo
TTGCCTGCGGAGTTCTGCGCAATGGCCGCTGATCCTAATTAAATTCATTAGTTAATTCCCTGAGTCGCGGCCCACAGTCGCTCTCCAAAACGGCCTCGAAGTTATCCCCAAGTTTTTTGTTGCAAAATTATTCCTCGCTTTTCTGTCGTGGCCCCAAATCTCATAAAGTCTCCCCCAAATTTGCCCCCAAATCCCATCGATCTCCTCCAAATTTCCCCCCCAAATCCCCCCCAGGTGACCCCAAAGCCATCAGTTGCCCTGAATTGTCCCAGGATTATCCCAGAATTTCTCAGGAATTCGCACAAATCCCGGAATTGTCCCCAAAATTTGTTTCCTAAGTTCTCAGGGATTCCCCCAAAATGCTTTCAGAATCCCATAAATTCTCCCAAATAAGCCCCAAACCCTTTAAAGGCCCCCAAATTTCCCCAAATCCCAGAGTTTCCCCCAGATTTGCCCCCGTTCGCCCCCACTTCCCGTCAGTTCACCCAAACTTCTCCCCTAAAATGACCCAAATCCCACAAAGCGACCCCAAGTTTTTTGCAATTTCCACTTTAAAAAGGGCTGAAAAAGCCCCAAATGCAACAAATGGCCCCAAACGTCTCCAAATTGCCCCCCAAATTCTGGGAAGTGAGTGCGGATCCCGTAATTACCTCTTCATTTACTTGTGAGTTAATTAACTCCCAAATTAATTCTCAAATGCCGTAAATTATCCCCAAATTCACCTCCCTTGGAGTTCCG
>NW_011207281.1:0-406 GCF_000146605.3 Meleagris gallopavo
CCCCCATAGAACCCAATAGAACCCCATAGGACCCCATAGGACCCCATAGGACCCCATAGGACCCCATAGGACCCCATAGAACCCAATAGGACCCCATAGGACCCCATAGGACCCCATAGGACCCCATAGGACCCCATAGGACCCCATAGGACCCCATAGGACCCAATAGGGCCCCACAGAACCCAATAGGGCCCCACAGACCCCCATAAAACCCCATAAATCCCCCATAGAACCCAATAGGCCCCCATAAATCCCCCATAGAACCCCATAGAACCCCATAGGACCCCATAGGACCCCATTGAACCCCATAGATCCCAATGGGCCCCATAGAACCCAATAGGCCCCCATAGATCCCAATGGGCCCCATAGAACCCAATAGGCCCCCATAGAACCCAATAGGACCCCA
>NW_011207282.1:0-320 GCF_000146605.3 Meleagris gallopavo
AAAGCACATAACCCTCATTCAAATGGTCCTCTATTCAACTTAAAGCACTACTAAAACCAATATCTTCATCTCAGCTCATCACCCTGCTGCAGTATCTTGTATCTACAAGCATTTCTCTGGCAAAAATGAAATCAAACCCACCACAAGGGATTTGGCACAGTTACGTGCTCCTGGCTACAACGAGAGCTGGCAGCAGTCACCTGTGAGGCTCTGCTGCTGTTCTCTTTATGTGCAGGCACAACCAGGTTCATACACCTCCCAGTGCAATTCTCACTCTGACTGGAAAGAAAAAGGAGGCTTGAAAAGCAGTCTGTGGAAAA
>NW_011207283.1:0-595 GCF_000146605.3 Meleagris gallopavo
AGCTCTTTCTAGGCTCTCCCTATGCAGCCCGTGGCACCAGTACCTGTGGGCCACATGGATCTGAAAGCATTCTGCCTTCTGTGACATGCCCATGCCGTCACAATGCCAGTTCCCTGTACCACCTGCCCATCATGCAACAATCCTACTGTCCTTTTGACTAAATCACCCTGCACAAACGTCCATGTCGAAAATGGAACATCTCTCCAGCTGTGCAGCAGAGGACACGGGCTTCCCTGCTCTAGTCATGATCTCCTCTCGGCCTCTGGCTCTCCAACACAAAGAACGAGATGCAAAAACAAGGCATCACAAACACACCTTTCATCCTGTCCAATAAAACAACCAACAATGACGGGCCCGCTCACCTGCCCTCTTACCTCAGCCTCTGCACACCATCCTACTCTCCTGAGCATTAGGCTGGCACAGGGATGCAGCTCTTTCTAGGCTCTCCCGATGCAGCCCATGGCACCAGTACCTCTGTGACACATGGATCTGTAAGCATTCTGCCTTCTGTGACATGCCCATGCAGTCCCAATGCCAGTTGCCAGTACCACCTGCCCATCATGCAACAATCCCACTGTCCTTTTGACTAAATCTC
>NW_011207284.1:0-531 GCF_000146605.3 Meleagris gallopavo
GATGGAGGAGCAGCGAGTTGGGGGTCTCGGAAGCCGAGCGCTCCAGCCCCACCCTCCCCTCACCGCCCCCTACTCACTTATAGGGCGAATCCAAGCGCATCACCCTGGTCCTCCAGCAGCCCCCGCGGGGTCGGCCCCCCAGGCCAACGTCACGTGGTGCTGGGCAGCCTCCCCGGCAAAATCGTCCTGCAAGGCAACCAGCTGGCAGCCTTGGGTCAAACCAAAGGGGCTCCGGGACAACCGGCGAAGGTGGTCACCATCCAACTCCAGGTCCAGCAGCCCCCCGGCGCAACGGGGCAACCGGGAGCCCCCCAAAAAATCCAGCTCCTCCAACAGCCCCCCGGAGCTGGGGGGCAGGCGGCACCCGTGGCCGTATCTTCGGTGCCGCAGGTGGTGGGAGGAGCGGGGCAGAGGTTAACGGTGCCGTTGAAGGTGGTGTTGCAACCCCAGGTGGGTTTTTGGGGTCGGGGTGGGGAGGGTTGGGGTTTTTGGGGTCGGGGTGGGGAGGGTTGGGATTTTCTTGGGGTTGGG
>NW_011207285.1:0-522 GCF_000146605.3 Meleagris gallopavo
AACTATTTGCTTTTCTTTAAGACGTTTAGTTATGGAAAAAACAACAACGACAACAACAAGAAAGCAAAAAATAAACAAACAACAACATCTACATTCTGAAAATGAAAACAAAACCCTCCTGACTTTCTCTTGACTGACTTAAGAGTCTAACACATTCAGTGCGGATTTTTAAGGAACACCCAAAACACTGTCACAGGAAAGGAGGGAGTTGCTCTTTTACCTATCAAACCTTGCACATCTTTGAGTGTCTGCAACAACTGCAATGTATGAAGGCACCCTCAAGAAGTGGAGGGCAATGATGGCAGCATACTTACATGAATCCTTGATGAAATAGCTACAGTCCTGACAAAAACCTCCCAGCAGTATATACTGATCTGAAATTCCTGGGCAACTCTTTGCAAAAGGCACTTCATGCTTAGTATTTTTATTTCAGTACTTGCTTGCTGCTGTCACCTGTGGTAAGCTAGCTGGATAAACCTCGATTGGCAGTTCCTCAGGTGTGCTACTGGCTAATTTCTCACT
>NW_011207286.1:0-545 GCF_000146605.3 Meleagris gallopavo
GCTGTCACCTGTGTAAGCTAGCTGGATAAACCTCGATTGGCAGTTCCTCAGGTGAGCTACTGGCTAATTTCTCACTGATCATTAGAAACAGAAAGTTAATTCTGCTGGGAATTTAGCCATCTTCTGCATCTCCTTCTTCTCCTGATCTCTGCTCTACCTCCGTTTGACACAGATACACATTCAGAGTCTAATACTTTGACTCACCTGAAAAGGAGAGCCAAAAGAAGGGCAAAATGATTGAAGTAGAGACACAAGTTACCCAGCTGTTACGTTGAAAAGGTCGAGTTTCCACCTTAGCAGCTCACCTGCTGCTGTTGTCACAACTGCATTGTCCACTTGAACTGCGGGCTTGGATGGGACCTTGTGAACAGCACTCTGTTGGCAGACTTGGGAGTGTTTTCCCACAGGTAGTTATCCCTGGTCAGTAGAAGAAGAACAGAATTCATACATGTGTGCACATATTATAAATACAGTCATTATATAATGATATAAATCACATAAATTGTATATAATTATCTATTATACATACATGAAATAGACATGAA
>NW_011207287.1:0-455 GCF_000146605.3 Meleagris gallopavo
AGGGCCTACTGCCCCCTGTCACGGGCATAAATTGATCTAGTTAACTCCATGACAACATGCTTTGCAGACACGGCACTTGTGGGCAATGCAGAGGATTGGTGTAGCCACTGCTTTGATAAACTGCAGCATTTACAGACTGAGCTGTGGGAGTTCTGACCCAGCACTGCGAGGCAAATAACGAGGAGGTGGTGCAGCAGCTCATGAGTGCTGCTGGACAAATCAGGCCGTGCACTCCTTGTGAGTCCATAATTGTGATTGTTTATTGACTGCAATGAGACATGGAGCACTGAGTTGGGCTGGCTTGTGCTGCCCTGTCAGTGCCAAGGACTCACCTCTGCACGTGCAGCAGCAGCTCTCAGAGAAGCCTTCTTCATTTCCGCTCTCCTCTCTTTCTGTCTTTTCTTCTTGCTGTAAGCAAGAAAAAAGATAAACTCATTTTGTCAACAGCAAAATTG
>NW_011207288.1:0-619 GCF_000146605.3 Meleagris gallopavo
TGTAGCCACTGCTTTGATCAACTGCAGCATTTACAGACTGAGCTGTGGGAGTTCTGACCCAGCACTGCGAGGCGAATAACGAGGAGGTGGTGCAGCAGCTCATGAGTGCTGTGGACAAATCAGGCCGTGCACTCCTTGTGAGTCCATAATTGTGATTGTTTATTGACTGCAATGAGACATGGAGCACTGAGTTGGGCTGGCTTGTGCTGCCCTGTAAGTGCCAAGGACTCACCTCTGCACGTGCAGCAGCAGCTCTCAGAGAAGCCTTCTTCATTTCCGCTCTCCTCTCTTTCTGTCTTTTCTTCTTGCTGTAAAGCAAGAAAAAAGATAAACTCATTTTGTCAACAGCAAAATTGCAGAAACATGGGTACCACGGAAGCAGATAGCAGCAAAAAGACAAAGGAAATTTGTCTAGGAAGCCTCTCAGGGAATATTTCCATTGGGACATACAGAAGACCAGTATGTAGTTAATGGGAAAAGATGGGGCTACACATTCTGGCATGTCCTTGCCTCTGGACTTTGTAGCCTTCAACTCTTTTTGCCTCTACACGGAAGGAAAACGCAAAGCAAACCGTAAGCAAACTCAATGTGATTGATAAGGGAAGCAGCTCACCAGGGC
>NW_011207289.1:0-634 GCF_000146605.3 Meleagris gallopavo
GAGAATTTCAGCACAAGACAGTGCTGGAAGGGAAATTGCTCACAAGAGTTACAAAATGCTTCAGATCACACCAGAAATACTTTGTTCTAGGAGTAAGGATTAGCACAAAGGGTTTCCTGCAGCCCTGCAGAAATGGACAAAGGCCTGCTTACAAATGGACAAAGTCTCATTGCACAACAGAGTTCATACCAGACTAAAAAGCCACGTCACTTGATTAACACACTCAGGTTGTTATGCACTCTGAAAGCAAACAGAACCAACTGCTGAATTCAAATCAGCAGGGCTCCTACATTTCCTCCTGATTCTGGAAGAGCAAATTCTGAGACGAGGTGCACAACTTTGCTCTTCCTAGACATGAGAACAGCTGGCATTTAATAACATTCCTTTCTGGGAAATCAAACCATGTATTTATATTTTTACTGCAGGTAGCATAGGGAGCAGCCAGTTGAGGAACCACACACAAAAATTAGCCCACGGGCAAGTAAATTCTTCTCCTTCAACTCTGTATGCTCTCACATTATAGAATCAGGCTACAGTGCCACATAGGTCAACCAAGCGTAGAACCAAATCCAACAAAAATCCTGGTGGAAACAGCAGCAAACAAAAGGGACAAATCCTCAGCAGACAGGCCTTT
>NW_011207290.1:0-792 GCF_000146605.3 Meleagris gallopavo
TTGGACACCGATGGGGGGACAGAGGAAGGGGCTTGGCTTGGATCCGAGGCGGCGTGGCTTCAGGCAAGAGGCGTGTCCCAGCGCAGGATGTAGACCCGTCCCCCTTCGTCACCCACAGCCAATCCAGGTGCGGCGTTGGGTGAGGGGTGTGGCCTTGGCGCCATGGCGGAGATGGGGGCGGAGCAACGGTAATGGGAGAGCTGCCGGAAGTGGAGGGGCGGGGCTTAGCGGGGACACGCCCACTTCCGGTGGAATGGCCACGCTTGCTCTCTTAGCTCCGCCCACCACTTGGCTTCCCAAAGGGGCCGATGGGGGCAACTGGGGGGCAATGGGGTGAACTGGGAGCGACTGGTGGCCAACTGGGGGCAACTGGTGGCCGATGGGTTGAAGTGGTGGGCAACTGGGGGCCAACTGGTGGGAACTTGTGGGCAACTGGAGGCAACTGGTGGCCAGTGGAGTGAACCTGCCCGTGATATTCCTGGGGGTGGTTTAGTCAGGAAAGACCAAAGTACTGCCCAGTGCTGTCATCGATAAGGTTCAGGCGTTCCCAGTCCCTACAACATCGAAGCAGCTGCAAGAGTTTCTAGGTGTATTGGGTTATTGGCGTTCTTTTATAGCTCACCTAGCGCAGCTGCTAAGGCCACTGTACAGACTCACAAGAAAGGGGCAGCTTTGGGATTGGGGGAAAACAGAACAGGACACTTTCCAACAAGTAAAACTGGCAGTTCAACAAGCCCAGGCATTGGGTGTATTTGATCCTACCCTCCCAGCCGAGTTGGATGTTTGCGTCAC
>NW_011207291.1:0-536 GCF_000146605.3 Meleagris gallopavo
TGCAGAGTCTCAATTTAGTCTGTCTTTCTTCCTTATCTTGCAGTTAGAGTAAGCTGTGTGGCCTTCCTTACTTGCAGCTGGGTGAAAGTCCAGCAGTCTGTGTCCTTAGGCTTCAGCAAATTTAACTGCATCTTCTAAGCAAGTTCTTTGCAAGATTATTCTATTCAAGTAGCACAACAACTTAGAGAACAAGAATAGCCTTCTGAATATAGAATCATAGAATAGAATCATAGAATGGTCTGGAGTGGAAGAGACCTTTAAGATGAGCTAGTTTCAAACCCAAGCTATAGGCAGGGATACCTCCCTCTAGATCAGGTTGCTCAAAAGTCCTATCCAGCCTGGCTTTGAATGCTTGGAGGGAGGAGGCATTCACAACCTTGCTGGACAACCTGTTCCAGTGTCTTCCCATCCCCACAGTAGAAAATTTCTTCCTGATATGTAGTCTAAATCTTCCCTTTTCCAGTTTAAAGCCGTTTCCTCTTGTCCTGTCGCTACCTGCCCAGATAAGAAGTCCCTCCCCAGCTTTCCTGTAGGGC
>NW_011207292.1:0-638 GCF_000146605.3 Meleagris gallopavo
AAATTTCTTCCTGATATGTAGTCTAAATCTTCCCTTTTCCAGTTTAAAGCCGTTTCCTCTTGTCCTGTCGCTACCTGCCCAGATAAGAAGTCCCTCCCCAGCTTTCCTGTAGGGCTCTTAAGGTACTGGAAGGCCACTCCAAGGTCTCCTTGGAGCCTTCTCTTCTCCACTGGAGCTGATGAGCTCCAGCTCTCTCAGCCTTTCCGTACAGGGAGGTGTTTCAGCCCTCTGATCATCTTTGTGGCCCTCCTCTGGACCTGCCTGAACAACTCCATGTCCTTGTGTTGAGGGCTCCAGAACTGGACGCAGTGCTCCAGATGGTGTGTCAATGAGAGCAGAGTAGGGGGGCAGCATCACCTCCCTCGAACTGCTGGTCATGCCTCTCTGCTTTAAGGCTTATGCTTTCAGATCTGAGATGCTTTAAGGTTCAGTTAGACCTGAAGAGGTGAGGCAACTGCGCTATCTGTGAAGGTCCCTTCCAACTGAGCTGTTCTATTCCAGACAGTTCCGACCATTCTTTAAAACGTTTTGGCAAGCTGGGCTGGTCCAACAAAGCATGGGTCCAAACATAGCATGACTGGAATAAGCAGTGTACGTGGTGCACTGTGAGTGCCACCCACATTCCTCTTGGCTCGTGG
>NW_011207293.1:0-553 GCF_000146605.3 Meleagris gallopavo
GAAAGGGGCTCTAGGAGTGGAGAGGGGTGGCAGGGGAAATCCGGAGGGTTGTGGGGGGCTTCTATGGGACGGAAGGGGAGTCTGGAGGAGACCATAGGGGAGTGATGGGGGGGAGAAGAGGAGAGTGGGACGGACGTCTGTGCAGTCGAAAAAGAGTCTGGGGGGAAACTTAGTGGGCTGTGGGGGGGAAAGGGTGAACAGAGTCTCTACGAGGCAGGAAGAGCATCTGGGGGTGAGGGAGGGTGGGAGGGAAGAGCCAGGGCTTGTGGGTTGTGGCTTCCATTGGGCAGAACAGGGGTCCGGCTGGGGGGATTGGAGGTCCAAATGAGGTCAAAATGACTCCAGGGGTCAGTGAGCAGCGCACAGGGGGTACAGGGGACTCTAGGGGTCAGGAAAAGGGGCCAGGAGGTGGGGGAGAAGGGAGGACACGGGACCCTGGGAGTCAACGAGAGGGGAATGGGGCTGGTAGGAGACTCTAGGGATCGGAACGGGGGAATTGGAGGGGGCACTCGGGTGGAGTAGAGGGGATTCTGGGGGTCAGATAGAGGGGACG
>NW_011207294.1:0-376 GCF_000146605.3 Meleagris gallopavo
CTCAGGAGAACACGTCTCCAGCTCAGACTACATCTGCACCAACGTCTACACTAACAGCAACCTCTACTTCTACCCTCACAAGCACATCACTCCTCAACACAACTACTGCCCTCTCATCCAAACCTGGAGAAACAACCTCCCCTGCTACCCTCGCCACATCACCATCCCAAACCACAACTGCTAAATCTGCCTCTGCAATGCCAACTATTGTTGAAACAACTATAACTCTCTTGTCAACGACTGAAACATCAAGCAAAGCAGAAGAAACCACCACTGCAGGCACATCAAGCCCAACTGCTGCATCTTCTTCTCAAACAGCTACAAGCACTCCTGCAGACACATCAGCATCACCAAACACCTCTCCACTTACGTCCAC
>NW_011207295.1:0-518 GCF_000146605.3 Meleagris gallopavo
ACTTTTCTCACACAGCATATGACATTTTCTCCCAGAAATGCCTGCTTTCTCCCCCAGAATACGACATTTTCTCCCAGGACTACCTGCTTTCTCCAAAAACGGGACATTTTCGGCCAGAAATACCACTTTCTCCAGAAAAATATGACAGTTGGGGCCAGAATTACCAGTTTCCTCACCCCAAAATATGACATTTCGAGCCTGAAATAACAGTTTACTCACCCAAAGTGTGACACTTTCTCCCACAAATCCCAGGGTTGTCCAAAAAATATCGAATTTTCTTGCAGGAATACCAGTTTACTCCCCCCAAATAGGACATTTCCTCTCCGATATGACAGTTTTCCTGACAGAAAATTTGAAAATTTCCCCCAGAAACACTAGCTTCCTCCCAGAATTAGGACATTTCCTGCCAGAAATAACACTTTTCTAGCCCAAAGTAGGACATTTTCTCCCAGAATTACCAGTTTTCTCACCCAAAATACGATCTTTCCTGCCAGAAATGCCAGATTTCTCACCCCACG
>NW_011207296.1:0-518 GCF_000146605.3 Meleagris gallopavo
CACCCCACAGGACCCCACAGGACCCCACACAGCCCATATCACCCCACAGGACCCCATAGGACCCCATACACCCCATATCACCCCACAGGACCCCACAGGACCCCACACAGCCCATATCACCCCACAGGACCCCATAGGACCCCATACACCCCATATCACCCCACACGACCCCATAGGACCCCATACACCCCATATCACCCCATAGGATCCCATAGGACCCCACAGGACCCCACACACCCCATATCACCCCACAGGACCCCATAGGACCCCACAGGACCCCACAGGACCCATATCACCCCATAGGACCCCACAGGACCCCACAGGACCCCACAGGACCCATATCACCCCATAGGACCCCACAGGACCCCACAGGACCCATATCACCCCACACACCCCATAGGACCCCATAGGACCCCACAGGACCCCACACGACCCCACACACCCCATAGGACCCCATACACCCCATAGGATTCCATAGGATCCCACAGGACCCCATAGGACCCATATCACCCCATAGG
>NW_011207297.1:0-581 GCF_000146605.3 Meleagris gallopavo
GAGGAAGCTCGAGCTTTTTTTCTAGCAGATGTTCAGCGATGGCTGATGTTCACAGTCAGGTTATGGCCACAGAGACCTCAAGCCAGTAAGTCTGAGCTGTATTCAGTCTTTCCTAAATAATAATGAAGGTGTTTTATTTTCCCTTGGCAGAGAGAGTAAGTTATCCCTCTGTTGTGGTTTAACCTGGCAGGTGCCTGAGCATCACACAGTACTTCACTCACTCCACTCCTTTCCAGTGAACTACAGGAGAGAATTGAAGAGGGGAAGAAACAACACAAAGTAGAACTCATGGGTTGAGATAAAATTATTTACTGAGATAGAGGAAAGGAAAAGGATAACAGTTATGATGAGTGCAAAAGCAATTGCTCACCACCCAGCAGTCAATGTGCAGTTCGCCTCCTAGTAGTGGAAGAGACTGACATGAACTTCCACCCCCTTCACAACTCCTTCCCCAATATGTCATATGGTAGGGAATATCCCTTTGGCCAGTTTCAGTCAGCTGTTCTAATTCTGTTCCCTCTCACTTCTTCGGCTCTCAGCTGAGAATGACTTTGGCTCTGTACAGCACTGCCTAGCAGTAA
>NW_011207298.1:0-476 GCF_000146605.3 Meleagris gallopavo
CAGTGAACTGCAGGAGAGAATTGAAGGGGGGAAGAAACAACACAAAGTAGAACTCATGGGTTGAGATAAAATTATTTACTGAGATAGAGGAAAGGAAAAGGATAACAGTTATGATGAGTGCAAAAGCAATTGCTCACCACCCAGCAGTCAATGTGCAGTTCGCCTCCTAGTAGTGGAAGAGATTGACATGAACTTCACCCCCTTCACAACCCCTTCCCCAATATGTCATATGGTAGGGAATATCCCTTTGGCCAGTTTCAGTCAGCTGTTCTAATTCTGTTCCCTCTCACTTCTTCGGCTCTCAGCTGAGAATGACTTTGGCTCTGTACAGCACTGCCTAGCAGTAACTCCAAGTATCAGTGTGCAATCTAGACCAAAACTGTAGTACCATATCAGACACTGAAGAAAACAATTCCAGCCCGGCTGAAACTCAGACACCCTTCCTTATCTCGTGCTTAGAATTCTTTCAGTACAGA
>NW_011207299.1:0-542 GCF_000146605.3 Meleagris gallopavo
GGCTGAAACTCAGACACCCTTCCTTATCTCGTGCTTAGAATTCTTTCAGTACAGACAATGTCAGATAATTATTACTATTCTATCCTAAGTTCTGCAGCTGAGCTGGGTTTTGCTATCCTTGAAGAAGAATCTTCCTCTGAAAGGGGAGTAAAACATCATGCTCCTACTGGGAGCAGATCAGAGACACAGATCTGATATGAGTGTTGGTTTCACACTGTCCTTATGCCCTCTGTTGCAGTTTGTATCTAGAGAGAGCCCTTGTGTGTCAGCCCGTTGTGTAAACTGCTGTAGTTTTGTGCCTCAAGGAGGAGTGATCCTTTAAACAAACGGTAGCTGTACAGAGGGTATGGGGTGAGATGCATGCCTCTGGCTCCATCCAGTGGGTTTTCTGTCACTGAAGGCTTTAAGCACAGGTTAGGTACTGGAAGGTTTGAGCATTTCTACACAAATAGGTTAGAACTTTTGCTATTTCTGAAGTTGCTGATATCGTTGGTAAAGCAAATGATTACAGCACAAGCATTTTCCTGGGCATCTTACGAATG
>NW_011207300.1:0-563 GCF_000146605.3 Meleagris gallopavo
CTGGTGGCCAACTGGTGGCCAAGTGGGGTGAACTGGTGGCCAACTGGTGGCCAAATGGGGGCAAACACCGCCCGTTTGAAGCCCCACCCCCTCGGTTAAGCCCCGCCCCTTCCCATAAGCCCCGCCCCCAGAGGTAAACACCATCCAACAAAGTCTTGCCCACTCGTTCGGGCCATACCCACTCCCCGTAAGCCCCGCCTCCAGGGGCAAACACCACCCAATGAGGGCCCGCCCCCTCACCGGAGCCCCGCCCCTCTGGTGCCACACACGGACGCTTCCGTCCCGTGATGACGTCAGCAGCGCTGCCCCCAAACGGCCCAAGAGCGCCCCCTGCTGGGAGATCTGGGAACAGCATGGGGATCCAGAGAGACCTCACAGGGACCCACATCCACCACATAGCGCCCCTTACTGACCCCATAGCGCCCCATATCAACCCCATATCGCCCCATGTCACCCCCATAGCCAACCCCATAGCGCCCCGTGTTGCCCCATATGAACCCCATATTGACCCCATATTGACCTCATAGTGACCCCATCTTGGCCCCATATCACCCCATATCGAC
>NW_011207301.1:0-396 GCF_000146605.3 Meleagris gallopavo
CCCTGAAAGAAAAAAAGAAACCACTTACCCCATTCCAAGGACCAATACTCCCCCCCACTCTCAAGTGAAGGAAGCAGCTTCCAGCTCCAATACCTACCAGCCCTTAAGTACGCTCAGGGTTCCCTGCTAAAAAAGAGAGAGAGCAGCTCCACAATGGAGAAAAAAAAACAAAAAAAGAAAAAAAATCACTCACTCCATCACCAAAGAACAAGGCATACTCCTAAGGAAGCACTCCCCAGGTTCAGATGCTGCCCCTACTCTTCCCAGCCCTTACATGGGATCAGGGAGGGGTGGAGCCTGGCTCTGCCCCACTCCACAGCCAAACTGCCCCCAGCTGTGCTCGCAGGGCTGCACCCCGCCCCAGGTGCGCCACAAAAACAGGAGGGCAAGGGAATG
>NW_011207302.1:0-794 GCF_000146605.3 Meleagris gallopavo
TCATGACATGGTCATAAAATCCTTGGAGTTGGAAATGGACCTCTGAATGCCATCTAGTCCAAGTCCCCTGCAATGAGCAGCGACACGCACAGCTCGGTCAGGTTGGCCAGGGCCTGATCCAAGCTCTCCTTGAGAGTCTTCAGGGATGGGACATCCACCCACCACATTATGAGACAGCCTGTTCCAGTGCCTCACCACCCTCACCGTAGAAGAATTTTTCCTTCTCCAAATCTACCCTCTTTGAGCTTAAAGCCATTTCCCCTTGTTCTATCAAGCCCAGCTGAAGATTCTGTCCCCTTTTTTGTCCTCTGAACAGTGGACACCCATCAAATCCACATCTTTCCAGTTTGGAGAGAAGTGTGTTGTGGGGTACCATGTCAAAGGCCTTACTGAAATTGAGATATCAGTGGCTCTTCCCTTGTCCATTGATAGAGTGACACCGTCATAGAAGGCCACTTCTATCAAATCCAGCAGGATTTGCCCTTGATGAAGCCATGCTGAGTCTCCTGTCTCACCTCTTTGCCTTCTATGTGCCTTAGTATGGAATCACAGAATCACAGAATGTCAGGGATTGGAAGGATCCTCCAGTCCCCCTGCCAGAGCAGCAGCTCCTGTATGAGGTGACTCAGGAACACTTCCAGGTGGGCTTTGAATGTCTCCAGAGAAGGAGAGCCAACCTCTCTGGGCAGCCAGTTCCAGTGTTCTGTTACCCTCATTGTAAAGAAATTTTTTCTCATATTTATGTGGAACCTCCTGTGTTCCAGTCTGCGCCCACTGCCCCTTGTCCTATCGTT
>NW_011207303.1:0-482 GCF_000146605.3 Meleagris gallopavo
AGAAGGCCACTTCTATCAAATCCAGCAGGATTTGCCCTTGGTGAAGCCATGCTGAGTCTCCTGTATCACCTCTTTGCCTTCTATGTGCCTTAGTATGGAATCACAGAATCACAGAATGTCAGGGATTGGAAGGATCTTCCAGTCCCCCTGCCAGAGCAGCAGCTCCTGTATGAGGTGACTCAGGAACACTTCCAGGTGGGCTTTGAATGTCTCCAGAGAAGGAGAGCCAACCTCTCTGGGCAGCCAGTTCCAGTGTTCTGTTACCCTCATTGTGAAGAAATTTTTTCTCATATTTATGTGGAACCTCCTGTGTTCCAGTCTGCGCCCACTGCCCCTTGTCCTCTCGTTGGGTGTCACTGAGAAGGGCCTGGCTCCATCCTCCTCATGCTCACCCTTTACGTATTTGTAAACATTCATGAATGTTTATGAGCCCTCTGTCTCCTGCAAGTTCAAGAGACTCAGCTCCCTCATTCTTTCCTCGT
>NW_011207304.1:0-803 GCF_000146605.3 Meleagris gallopavo
CCGCAAGGCAGACCATCCAGGCTCCCACTGGCATGTGACTCAATGAAACTTCTCAGGCAGAGGCCAAGGAAGATGGGGCCAGTGCAGGAAGCACCGGAGCAGATGGCAGCATCAGCACTTGGTGTGAGACAGCCTGCCTGAGGAGTCTTCCGCCAACACATCTGGATTGCTGCCACCCATAAGGAAAGAAATGGGGTCTCCCAAGTGTCGGCCTCTGAAGACCAAAACCCCAGCCCACAGGAAGGCACATCCTACCCACGCCTTGGTCCAGCTGGCCAGCCAACTTTTGACCTGCCAGGGTCCCCACATTCATGCCGGCCAGCTTTTGTCCTGGCACAGGCCCCCGGCTGGCCAGGAGGCTTTTGGTTTGGCAGCTCTCCTTGGTTGGCCGGGAGGCTTCTGGCCAGGCAAAGCTACCCGGCTCAGTCAGCTGGATGGCTTTTGTCCTGTCAGGCCTTTCCCCCAGCTATCGGCCTGGCAGGGCACTCGCAGGCAGCTGGGATGCTCCTAACCAGGCAGGATTACCTAGAGCAGCCGGCCAACCGGCTTTTAACCCTGCAGGGCCCCCGGGCCGGCCAGCTGGCTTTTCACCTGGCAGGACCTCCCAGGCCGGCCGGGAGTCTTCTGGCCTGGCAGGGCTTGCTCGGCCAGCTGGCCAGCTGGCCAGCCAGCTATGGGCCCGGCAGGGGTCTCTGGACGGCTTTTTTCCTGGTAGGTCCCCCTGGTTGGCTGCCTATTGGCCTGGCCGGGCCTCCCAGGCCGGCTGGGACGCTTCTGGCCTGGCTGGACTACCCAGCCAGGTC
>NW_011207305.1:0-614 GCF_000146605.3 Meleagris gallopavo
AAATACCTGTTTTCTTCCCCAAAACATGACATCTTCTCCAAGAAATAGTAGATTTCTGCCAAAAAATATGTTTTCTCCAAGAAACGCCAGTTTTATCGCAAAAATACGACATTTTATACCGCAAATAGCCGCTTTCTCCCAAAAATATGCAGTTTTCTGCCAGGAACTGCAGTTTCCTCCCACAAATACCATTTTTCAACCAGAAATAGGACGTTTTCTCCCAGAAATACCAAATATTGCCCCCAAAACATGACATTTTCTTCAAGTAAGACGAGTTTTCTCCCAAAATATGATATTTTGCTCCAGAAATTCGTTTCATCACCTAAGACTCTACGTTTTCTACCAGAAATATCAATTTTCTCCTCATAAATTACATTTTCTCCAGAAATACCAGATTTCTTCCCTTAAATATGACACCTTTTCCAAGAAATAGTAGATTTTTCCCCAAAAATATGATATTTTCTCCAAGAAAATGCCAGTTTTATCGCATAAATACGACATTTTATACCGCAAATAGCCGCTTTCTCCCAAAAATATGCAGTTTTCCTGCCAGGAACTGCAGTTTCCTCCCACAAATACCATTTTTTCAACCAGAAATAGGACGTTTTCTCCCA
>NW_011207306.1:0-410 GCF_000146605.3 Meleagris gallopavo
ACAGCCATAGGGCAAAGAAAATGAATAATGTGAAAGGCTGCCCAGGGAGGTTTATAGCTGGAGGACCTGTGATAACCCACATATTTTAATCCCAGTCTGTCCCTGATGCCCATTGGTGACTGTATGAAAACTGCTGAGTCATGGCCTGAAGCTCTGATTGATCACCTGAGGCAGCGATGAGTCAGCACGGAGCACAGCTGAAGGCAATCAACCGGTGCTGCCAGAAGGGCGGAGTCTGGCTCCGCCCCTCCTGGACCCATTTAAAAACTGACCAGCAGTGGGGAACAATCTTTTCTGAAAATCTACCGTGATGCTGTTCGATAACGAAGGCCAGCATATGGGTAAGTTTGCTACCATTCTCTTTTTGTAATTATAATCTTGTTTGCCTGACTCTCTTGTTTATAATTGTA
>NW_011207307.1:0-669 GCF_000146605.3 Meleagris gallopavo
GGAGGACCTGTGATAACCCACATATTTTAATCCCAGTCTGTCCCTGATGCCCATTGGTGACTGTATGAAAACTGCTGAGTCATGGCCTGAAGCTCTGATTGATCACCTGAGGCAGCGATGAGTCAGCACGGAGCACAGCTGAAGGCAATCAACCGGTGATGACAGAAGGGCGGAGTCTGGCTCCACCCCTCCTGGACCCATTTAAAAACTGACCAGCAGTGGGGAACAATCTTTTCTGAAAATCTACCGTGATGCTGTTCGATAACGAAGGCCAGCATATGGGTAAGTTTGCTACCATTCTCTTTTTGTAATTATAATCTTGTTTGCCTGACTCTCTTGTTTATAATTGTAGCATCTTGAAATTAATTATGATATGCTTGGCAAGTACAGCAAACCAAATATACTAGAATTTATGACGTGTCTTTTCTTTGCAATTTCTATAAAGGGGTCAATGGGGAAAACACTGCGCCCCTAGATAAAATGATTCCTGGGCAGGTCCCAGGACTTCTGAAATCTCACTGTTCTGAACTAACGGTTATCGTCGAAAATATGAGGTCCCCTACCTGTTATGGGAAATATTTTTCCAATACTGTTGAGTAGATTTCTTTTATAGACTAAGCAAAAATAGATTGATCACAAAGGAAAGACAACTGGCTGCCTCCACAATGG
>NW_011207308.1:0-542 GCF_000146605.3 Meleagris gallopavo
AGTGTATTTCTCCAACAAGTGACAGTTTATCACAAAATACGACATTTTCCACCACAAATACCAGTTTTCTCCCAAAATATGCCATTTTCTGCCAGGAACTGCAGTTTCCTCCCACAAATACCATGTTTCAACCAGAAACAGGACATTTTCTCCCAGAAATACCAGCTTTCTCCCAGAAATAGGACGTCTTGTACCAGAAATGCCAGCTTTCTCACCAAAAACTCAGCGTTTCCTACCAGAAATACCAGTTTTCGCCCGCAAGTAGGCCATTTTCTCTCAGAAATGGCAGTTTTCTCCCCCAACATGACGTTTTCTCCCAGGAATTGCACCTTTCTTCCTGAAATATTACATTTTTCTCACCAAAAATCCAGTTGTCTCCCCAACAATATGGCAATATCTCCCAGAAATACCAGCTTTCTCACCCAAAACACAACGTTTCCTACCAGAAATACCAGGATTCTCCCCCAAAATTAGGACATTTTCTGCCAGGAATTGCAGTTTTCGGCCAGAAATACCACATTTTCTCACAGAAATACCAGTTT
>NW_011207309.1:0-552 GCF_000146605.3 Meleagris gallopavo
CTCCCCGAAAATATGACATTTTTCTCCCAAAAATACCACTTTTCTCACACAGCATATGACATTTTCTCCCAGAAATGCCTGCTTTCTCCCCCAGAATACGACATTTTCTCCCAGGACTACCTGCTTTCTCCAAAAAACGGGACATTTTCGCCCAGAAATACCACTTTCTCCAGAAAAATATGACAGTTGGGGCCAGAATTAACAGTTTCCTCACCCCAAAATATGACATTTCGAGCCGGAAATAACAGTTTACTCACCCAAAGTGTGACACTTTCTCCCACAAATCCCAGGGTTGTCCAAAAAATATCGAATTTTCTTGCAGGAATACCAGTTTACTCCCCCCAAATAGGACATTTCCTCTCCGATATGACAGTTTTCCTGACAGAAAATTTGAAAATTTCCCCCAGAAACACTAGCTTTCTCCCAGAATTAGGACATTTCCTGCCAGAAATAACACTTTTCTAGCCCAAAGTAGGACATTTTCTCCCAGAATTACCAGTTTTCTCACCCAAAATACGATCTTTCCTGCCAGAAATGCCAGATTTCTCCCCC
>NW_011207310.1:0-471 GCF_000146605.3 Meleagris gallopavo
TTCCTAGTTCAGAACACTGTATCCACCTTGTTTAAACATTTAAATTCTATTGCAGCTTGATGAGAAGGTACTTGTTAGGCAATCCGGTAACTATGTTTCTAAAGATGCTACTAACATGTATACGCTGTTCTTACATTCCACATCAGCTAATTCTAAAGTTGTGTTACAGCTTAATTCTTTAGGTCAGTTGCCCCGTTTTCAGTGATCAGTGCAGAAACAACACTTTTCACTTTCCACAGGCCGAAAGCCACAGCCAGAGAGGCCAGCACTAGTCCTGGGGCCTGAAGCCACAGCCACAGCCAGACAGGCTGGGATTGGCCCCGAGGCCTAAAGTCACAGTCTAAGAGGCCGGCACCGGCCCTGGGGCTTAAAGCCACAGTCACAGCCCAAGAGGCTGGCAGCAGCCCCAGGGCCCAAAGTCACATCCCGAGAGGCCTGCACTGGCCCCGAGGCCTAAAGCCCAGCCAGAGC
>NW_011207311.1:0-735 GCF_000146605.3 Meleagris gallopavo
TGTGGGAGAAGAGAAAGCTCTGGAGATAGCTCATGACAGCCTCCAAGACTCAAAGGGAGCGCATAAGGCAGGAGGGGGCAACGGCTGTTTAGGAGGGTGGATAGCGATAGGACAAGGGGAAATGGTTTGAAGTGAGACAGGGGAGGTTTAGGTTGGTTATTAGGAGGCAGCTTTTCACGCACAGGGTGGTGACGCACTGGAATGTGTGCTTGAGAGTCACTTCCAGGATGATCTGCTCCATGATCCGTGACCAGCACAGAGGTGAGACTGACATGCTGGTAGTTCCCCGCGTCACACTTTCTATCCTTCCTAAGAGGTGTGCTGTCACCTTTTTTCGACTCACCAGGGACTTGACCTGACTGCCTCGACTTGTGAAATACCATGGAGAGTGGCTCGGTGACTGCAGCGGTGAATTCCCTCGGAACTCTGGGACTCATCTCGTCGGCACCCAAAGACTCCTGGATGTTTGGGTCCTCAGGTGGTCCAGAACCTGATCTCCCATTCCATGAGAAAGCAATGGCAGTTCCCCACCTCACCAAACCAAAGATGAGGGCTGTGCATAATGAGCAGTTCTCAGACAAGATGGAAGCCAAAAATGGTGTTGGGTACCTGAGCCTTCTCTGGTGGTAAGCAACATGGTGCACAGAGTGCAGCCATGTGCTCCGAGCAAGGAGCACAGGTTTGTGAAAGAGGCCGGGATGCAGGGCAGTGCCTTCATGACTGTATTGTGTCCAA
>NW_011207312.1:0-515 GCF_000146605.3 Meleagris gallopavo
ATGGACATCCGTGCAGAGATATTTAGTCAGAAGAACCGTAGGATTGTTGCATGATGGGCAGGTGGTACAGGGAACTGGCATTGTGACGGCATGGGCAGGTCACAGAAGGCAGAATGCTTTCAGATCCATGTGGCACACAGGTACTGGGCTGCATCGGGAGAGCCTAGAAAGAGCTGCATCCCTGTGCCAGCCTAATGCTCAGGAGAGTAGGATGGTGTGCAGAGGCTGAGGTAAGAGGGCAGGAGAGCGGGCCCGTCAGTGTTGGCTGCTGAAGTAGACAGGGTGAAAGGAGTGTTTGTGATGCAACTGCTTTTGCATCTTGTTCTTTGTGTTGGAGAGCCAGAGGGCGAGAGGAGAACATGGCTAGAGCATGGAAGCTCGTGTCCTCTGCTGCACAGCTGGAGAGATGTTCCATTTTTGACATGGACATCCGTGCAGAGATATTTAGTCAGAAGAACCGTAGGATTGTTGCATGATGGGCAGGTGGTACAGGCAACTGGCATTGTGACGGCATG
>NW_011207313.1:0-522 GCF_000146605.3 Meleagris gallopavo
GGAGGGAAAGGGGGAAGGAGGCCGAGGGCCCTTTTGTCGGCTTCGGCTCCTCTGTGGCCTCTTGCTGGCCGGAGAGAAGGGCTGCCCGCTGGGCACAGGGAGCGCCTTGTAGCTCCCGTCCCGTGCCCTGTTCTCCAGCCCCCTCCTCATCCTGTGCAGAACGCCCACTCCCAGCAG
Organism: Meleagris gallopavo; assembly: GCF_000146605.3. Lineage (NCBI taxonomy): Eukaryota > Metazoa > Chordata > Aves > Galliformes > Phasianidae > Meleagris > Meleagris gallopavo. The sequence continues at coordinate 178 of NW_011207313.1, forward strand.
CAGCAGAACAGGTGCCGGTGTAGAACCTTCCCTATGTCACAGCTGTCTCCTTGGTCGCTGCCGCCCCACCTGGCGCACTCGTCTCTGAGCGTGCTGGGCAGGTGGCAGCCATGTCCAGCACTAAGAGAGCGAGAGTTGAGGAGAGCGTGATTTTAAGTGGGAAGAGGGAGCTGGGGGCCCCAGAACCGAAGAGGAGGAGGGGGCCCGCCATGACCATCAAGCGGAGGAGGGAGAGGAGGAAGAGAGCCCGGTTCCATCGCGCCCGGACCACCGCTGTGAGCGACCATGGGCAGCCCCATGGAGGTGGATCCGCCTCCAGAGGAGCCCATGGAGGTGGATCTGCCT
>NW_011207314.1:0-309 GCF_000146605.3 Meleagris gallopavo
AGCGTGCTGGGCAGGTGGCAGCCATGTCCAGCACTAAGAGAGCGAGAGTTGAGGAGAGCGTGATTTTAAGTGGGAAGAGGGAGCTGGGGGCCCCAGAACCGAAGAGGAGGAGGGGGCCCGGCCATGACCATCAAGCGGAGGAGGGAGAGGAGGAAGAGAGCCCGGTTCCATCGCGCCCGGACCACCGCTGTGAGCGACCATGGGCAGCCCATGGAGGTGGATCCGCCTCCAGAGGAGCCCATGGAGGGGGATCTGCCTCCAGAGGAGCCCATGGAGGTGGAGCCGCCTGCGGCACAGCTGGCCTGGCAC
>NW_011207315.1:0-726 GCF_000146605.3 Meleagris gallopavo
CAAATGCCACCTTTAGGGATTGTTTTGGAATGCTTGGACTGGGTGAAATTTACATCTGATGGACAAGAGTGAGCAATACGATACTATGAGCTCCGCCAGCCAGCACTTCTCAAGCCCTCACTGCCCACCCGTCTCTCCCACACTGTCTCAGCTTACCTACAAGATGCTGCACAAGAGGATGCAAAAACAAAGGTACTCAGTTGGTGCACAAGTGCAACAAGCGAGCTACTCAGGCAGAGCTCAAGCGCTCCAATGAAGAGACGCAGCACACACTGCTCCTCCCCTCATTCCAGCCGCTTATGACATCATAGGGGCCACCAGGCTGCTCCACCATGATGGACAGGGCCAATATCACAGAATCACAGAATGGCCAGGGTTGGGAAGGACCCCAGGGATCACGAATCTCCAACCTCCCTGCCACAGGCAGAGCCACCAACCTCCCCATTACAGACTACACCAGGCTGCCCAGGGCCCCATCCAACCTGGCCTTGAACACCTCCACGGATGGATGGGGCATCCACAGCCTCTCTGGGCAGCTCTTCCAGCACCTCACCACTCTCACAGCAAAGAACTTCCCCCTCACATCCAACCTCAATCCCTCCCTCCACTTCAAACTCATCCTGCTGCTATCTACCCTTTCAAAAGACTTGATTCCCCTTCTGTTTCTAGGTTCCCTTTAACTACTGGAAGGCTGCAATGAGGCCAAGAGCAGAGCGAGGGGGGAAA
>NW_011207316.1:0-971 GCF_000146605.3 Meleagris gallopavo
AGGCTTGGATTTACCAATCTGTTCAATTTTGAGGTTCCTCTCTGTAGCTTCTCTCATCAGCCACCGCTCACAGCCTCAGAAGTCGTTCTCATCATTTCCGTAGCGCATCTCAGAGGACTCGGTGCCATCTAGGAAGGAGACAAACATCACAGAGACGTTATAAAATTCTCTGCATTGCTCACTGCCACACGATGCAGGCAGGCACACCGCTCCAGCATGGCTCAGCATCCTTTCCTCTGTACTTCAAACCAAAACGAGTAGTGAAGGGAAGAAGCAAAGCTGCCACTCTTCATTCTCAGTGTTAACTCAGCATAAGCGTTTGGGGATTTTTCCCTTTTCTGGGGGGAAGCACTCTGTCTCTTGCTTTTTTAAAAAGGGACTATGCTTTCTTTTTTTGCAGCAGAACGTGATTAGCTATTGGGCATTTTCTATTCCTAGATACAATAATGCTAAAACCTGTATTTATCATTACCTTCGTCTCAGCAACCACTGAGAAATTCACAGCATTAGGATCACGAGAAAAATAATCACCGTTGAAAGTACAATTAGCAGATAATGTCCACGTGGTGACGTGTGGGGGAGAGAGAGTAAGGGGAAAAAAAGCAGCACGAATTGAAATCCAGCTCCTTCTCAGACTTTGCTCACAGCGATCACAGGCGCATTTCTACATCAAGGTGAGGGGGAGGGGGAAGAGAGCACCGTCTTCGGAACGCGAGCGTAAATTTCCTTCGCGAGTCTGCAGACACCAACCGCGATATCTTTCGTGCAGCCTCAGCACGGCCACAGACACACACGGCACATCTCAGCGAAGGGAGCACGGAGGACACGTTACTGCAGCATCACCGCCACGAGAGCCCCGCACAGCCCACAGCCGCCGGCTGCCCGTCGGCTCCAACCTCCCCCTGGAGGACGTGTAACGGGGCGCCGAAATTCGGCCGGGGAGAGGAGAGAGAAATCAGACTGAGGACAAG
>NW_011207317.1:0-732 GCF_000146605.3 Meleagris gallopavo
AAATTTTTGGGAGAAAGCGGATATTTGCGGAATAATATGTCGTATTTACGCGATTAAACTGGCATTTCTTGGAGAAAATATCTCATTTTTGGGGAAAAATCTACTATTTCTTGGAAAAGGAGTCATATTTAAGGGAAGAAATCTGGTATTTCTGGAGAAAATGTAATTTTTGAGGAGAAAATAGGTATTTCTGGTGAAAAACGTAGAATCTTCGGTGATAAAACTGGAATTTCTGGTGCAAAATATCATATTTTGGGAGAAAACTCATATTTCTGGGAGAAAATGTCATATTTCCGGTTGAAAAATGGTATTTGTGGGAGGAAACTGCAGTTCCTGGCAGAAAATGGCATATTTTTGGGAGAAAGCGGGTATTTGCTGTATAAAATGACGTATTTATGCGATAGGACTGGCATTTCTTGGAGAAAATATCATATTTTTGGGGAAAAATCTACTATTTCTTGGAAAAGGTGTCATTTTTAAGGGAAGAAATCTGGTATTTCTGGAGGAAATGTCATGTTTGGGGATAAAATAGGTATTTCTGGTGAAAAACGTAGAGTCTTCGGTGATAAAACTGGAATTTCTGGGGCAGAATATCGTATTTTGGGAGAAAGCTACTATTTCTCGGAGAAAACGTCCTATTTCTGGTTGAAAAATGGTATTTCTGGGAGAAAACTGGTATTTCTTGTAGAAAAAATGGTATTTGTGGGAGGAAACTGCAGTTCCTGGCAGAAC
>NW_011207318.1:0-602 GCF_000146605.3 Meleagris gallopavo
CAGCTGAGTTCAGGATCTTGCATCCAAGAAACGCAGCAATCATTAGCACAGCAGTCCTGGACTTCAGGAGATCCAACTTTGACCATTTCAAGGGCCTAATAGCCCATGAGTTACAGCACTGGAACGCAAGGGGGTCCCATAGAGCTGGTAGACATCAAGCACCACTTCCTCCAAGCTCACAATTCGCGAATCCTTATGGGGAAGAAATCAAGCGCAGGTGGCAGGAAACCTACAAGGATGAGCAAGGAGCTCATGGGAAATCTCAAAGGGAAAAAGGAAAGTCTGTGAAATGTGAAAAAGGGTCTGTCCACTTGGTAGAAATCTAGAAATGCTGTCAGGGCATGCGGGATTACAACAGGGAAGGCTAGGACACTCTTGGAATTCAATCTGGTGAGGGAGGCCAAGGACAACAAGAAAGGCATCTTTCAGGAAATCAGTAGCAAAAGGAAGATGAGGGAAAATGAGGTCCCACTGCTGAATGCAGAGGGCAATAAAGGACATTGAGAAGGTGCAGTTACTGAACGCTGCTTTTGCTTCACTCTTTACTGATAAGACTGCCTGCAGAACCCAGACTCCGAAGGTAAGAGAATGAGTCTGGAGAA
>NW_011207319.1:0-508 GCF_000146605.3 Meleagris gallopavo
AAATGTGAAAAAGGGTCTGTCCACTTGGTAGAAATCTAGAAATGCTGTCAGGGCATGCGGGATTACAACAGGGAAGGCTAGGACACTCTTGGAATTCAATCTGGTGAGGGAGGCCAAGGACAACAAGAAAGGCATCTTTCAGGAAATCAGTAGCAAAAGGAAGATGAGGGAAAATGAGGTCCCACTGCTGAATGCAGAGGGCAATAAAGGACATTGAGAAGGTGCAGTTACTGAACGCTGCTTTTGCTTCACTCTTTACTGATAAGACTGCCCTGCAGAAACCCAGACTCCGAAGGTAAGAGAATGAGTCTGGAGAAAGGAAGACGTCCTGATGGTCAAGAAGGAGCTGAGTAGAGACAGGCCAGGCAAACTCAATGCACACAGATCCACGGCCCTTGATGGGATGCACCCACAAGCAGTGAGGGAGCTGGAAGAAGTGACTGCTGAACAACTCTCTCGTATTTTTAAAAGCTCACACAGAACAGGATAAGTGCCCGAGGACTGGAGG
>NW_011207320.1:0-412 GCF_000146605.3 Meleagris gallopavo
CGAGACCGCTGCCCGAAACAACAGCCCATCTTGCTAGAGGACATAATCCTCTCCAGCGATGGCAGGTCGATTACATCGGGCCCCTTCCTCGGTCTGAGGGGGCCAGATATGCCCTGCCCTGTGTTGACGCTGCAAGTGGGCTACTGCAGGCTTATCCAGTACCGAAAGCAAACCAGGCATATAGCATCAAGGCACTCACAGAACTGATGTCTGCCTACGGGACACCTCAAGTCATCGAGAGCCACCAACGCACTCATTTTACTGGTGCACTGATACAACGCTGGGCAGAAGAAAATAACATCGACTGGCGATTCCACCTGCCATATAATGCAACGGGGGCAGGCCTCATCGAATGTTATATAACGTAATCATGGTATTCTTAAGGCTGCCCTGAAGACAGACTCCCAGTCTC
>NW_011207321.1:0-590 GCF_000146605.3 Meleagris gallopavo
TCACCAGAAATACCTATTTTATCCCCAAACATGACATTTTCTCCAGAAATACCAGATTTCTTCCCTTAAAAATGACACCTTTTCCAAGAAATAGTAGATTTTTCCCCAAAAATATGATATTTTCTCCAAGAAATGCCAGTTTAATCGCAAATATATGACATTTTATACCGCAAATAGCCGCTTTCTCCCAAAAAAATGCCATTTTCGGCCAGGAACTGCAGTTTCCTCCCACAAATACCATTTTTCAACCAGAAATAGGACGTTTTCTCCCATCAATACCGTTTTTCAACCAGAAATATGACGTTTTCTCCGAGAAATAGTAGCTTTCTCCCAAAATATGATATTCTGCCCCAGAAATTCCAGTTTTATCACCAAAGACTCTACGTTTTTCACCAGAAATACCTATTTTATCCCCAAACATGACATTTTCTCCAGAAATACCAGATTTCTTCCCTTAAATATGACACATTTGCCAAGAAATAGTACATTTTTCCCCAAAAATATGATATTTTCTCCAAGAAATGCCAGTTTTATCGCAAATATACGACATTTTATACCGCAAATAGCCGCTTTCTCCCAAAAATATGCCT
>NW_011207322.1:0-578 GCF_000146605.3 Meleagris gallopavo
GGCACATCCATGGGGCACACGGCGCATCCATGGGGCACACGGCACATCCATGGGCACGTGGCTCTGCTGTGGGGTGCCCCTGTGGGGTTCAGGACCCGTTCCGGTCGCTGTACCACGACGGAGCCGTGGGGGCACGAGCGCATTGAAGCAGCTGGGGGTGGGTTGGCTGGGATGGGGACCCCACAGGGACCCCCCGAGGGGACCCCCACGGCCGCCCCGCCCGCCCCACAGGACACGGACATCCAGAAGAAGATCGACCACGAGATCCGCATGCGGGAGGGCGCCTGCAAGCTGCTGGCTGCCTGCACACAGCGGGAGCAGGCGCTGGAGGCCACCAAGAGCCTGCAGGTCTGCAACAGCCGCATCCTGGCCTACATGGCCGAGCTGCAGTCGCATGAAGGAGGCGCAGGTGATGCAGCGCGCGGCCAGGCGGTGAGCAGCACGGGGGGGGGGAGGCAGGGGGTCCCCGCAGCCATCACGGCTCCGCGCTTCCCCCCGCAGCCCCTCGGATGCCGGACCCAGCGATGAGAGGCTGCCGTGCCGGGGGAGGGTCTGCGTCTCGGGTATGGGGCAGCGCG
>NW_011207323.1:0-524 GCF_000146605.3 Meleagris gallopavo
GGGGAGGAAGTCTACAGGCAATCCTTCAGAGCATCTAGAATATCAAGAAATCCTCTTAGACTGTTTCTTAGTAGCATCATACAGCTACCGCTTCCATTCTTGTGTCAGTTTTTCACTGTTCAGCTTTACATATTCATTTACAGATTTCGTGGTATGTTAGGTACATTAATTCTTTAGCCAACTAGTGGAAAACATAAGGAATGTTCTACAGTTTCCCTTTGTCTCTAGGCTTAGAGAGGTGCTGAATTTCCTACATGAACAGTGACTTTTTTCCATGCACTAAGCTGAAAAGCTCTTGCCCCTAATTTGTAGCCTACATTAGAGTGTAAGCTGGCAGCATTCCTGTTCATACTTCGGCAGTACTGTTCCACCAGTGAGGCATGGCACACGGATCATGCTACCAGTCTAATTTAACAGGCAGTCATGTGGCTGTGTTTGTGACAGCGTGCAGTGATGTGGTCGTGTTTGTGTCAATATGCAGTGATGTGGCCAGTGGTTTGGTGGTCAACGTGCAGTGATGTGGC
>NW_011207324.1:0-336 GCF_000146605.3 Meleagris gallopavo
GAAGCCGAGAGGAGATCATGGCTAGAGCATGGAAGCTCGTGTCCTCTGCTGCACAGCTGAAGAGGTGTTCCATTTTTGACATGGACATCCGTGCAGAGATATTTAGTCAGAAGAACCGTAGGATTGTTGCATGATGGGCAGGTGGTACTGGCAACTGGCATTGTGACGGAATGGGCATGTCACAGAAGGCAGAATGCTTTCAGATCCATGTGGCACACAGGTACTGGCGTGCATCGGGAGAGCCTAGAAAGAGCTGCATCCCTGTGCCAGCCTAATGCTCAGGAGAGTAGGATGGTGTGCAGAGGCTGAAGGAAGAGGGCAGGAGAGCGGGCCCGT
>NW_011207325.1:0-431 GCF_000146605.3 Meleagris gallopavo
TTTTTGGTGAGAAAATGTAATATTTCAGGAAGAAAGGTGCAATTCCTGGGAGAAAACGTCATGTTGGGGGAGAAAACTGCCATTTCTGAGAGAAAATGGCCTACTTGCGGGCAAAAACTGGTATTTCTGGTAGGAAACGCTGAGTTTTTGGTGAGAAAACTGGCATTTCAGGTACAAAACGTCCTATTTCTGGGAGAAAGCTGGTATTTCTGGGAGAAAATGTCCTGTTTCTGGTTGAAAAATGGTATTTGTGGGAGGAAACTGCAGTTCCTGGCAGAAAATGGCATATTTTTGGGAGAAAACTGGTATTTGTGGTGGAAAATGTCGTATTTTTGTGATAAAACTGTCACTTGTTGGAGAAAATACACTTTTTTTGGGGAGAAAGCTGCCATTTCTGAGAGTTAAATGCCGTATTTCCGGGAGAAAACTGG
>NW_011207326.1:0-427 GCF_000146605.3 Meleagris gallopavo
TCCTATTTCTGGGAGAAAGCTGGTATTTCTGGGAGAAAATGTCCTGTTTCTGGTTGAAAAATGGTATTTGTGGGAGGAAACTGCAGTTCCTGGCAGAAAATGGCATGTTTTTGGGAGAAAACTGGTATTTGTGGTGGAAAATGTCGTATTTTTGTGATAAAACTGTCACTTGTTGGAGAAAATACACTTTTTTTGGGGAGAAAGCTGCCATTTCTGAGAGTTAAATGCCGTATTTCCGGGAGAAAACTGGTATTTCTGGTAGAAAACGCTGATTTTGTTGTGAGAGAACTGGTATTTCTGTTCCAAGATGTCATATTTCATGGAGAAATCTGCTATTTCTGGAAGAAAACGTGATATTTCAGGGGAGAATACTGCAATTTCTGGGTGAAAATGGCGTATTTTGGGGGGGAAACTGCCGTTTCTGAGA
>NW_011207327.1:0-456 GCF_000146605.3 Meleagris gallopavo
GCCATATCACTGCACGCTGTCACAAACACGGCCACATCACTGCACGCTGTCACAAACACGGCCACATCACTGCATGTTAGATTAGACTGGTAGCATGATCCGTGTGCCATGCCTCACTGGTGGAACAGTACTGCAGAAGTATGAACAGGAATGCTGCCAACTTACACTCTAATGTAGGCTACAAACCAGGGGCAAGAGCTTTTCAGCTTAGTGCACGGAAAAAAAGTCACTGTTAGTCTAGGAAATTCAGCACCTATCTAAGCCTAAAGCCAAAGGGAAACTGTAGAACATTCCTTATGTTTCCACTCGTTGGCTAAAGAATTAATGTACCTAACATACCAAGAAATCTGTAAATGAAAATGGAAAGCTGAAGAGTGAAAAACTGACAAAAGAATGAAAGCGGTAGCTCTATGACGCTACTAAGAAACAGTCTAAGAGGATTTCTTGATATTCTAG
>NW_011207328.1:0-795 GCF_000146605.3 Meleagris gallopavo
CCACGTACCACTGAAAAGAGACTGGCCTCACCACTATGGCCGCCACACCTCAGATATTTATAAACCTGGATCAGGTCCCCTCTCAGTCGTCTTTTCTCTAGGCTAAACAGACCCAGTTCACTCAGCCTTTCTTCATAGGGGAGATGCTCCAGGCTCTTCACCATCTTTGTGGCCCTCCGCTGGACTCTTTCCAAGAGATCCCTGTCTTTTTGAACTGGGGAGCCCAGAACTGGACACAGTACTCCAGATGAGGCCTTACCAGGGCAGAGTAGAGGGGGAGGATCACCTCCCTCGACCTGCTGGACACACTCTTTTTAATGCACCCCAGAATGCCACTGGCCTTTTTGGCCACGAGGGCACACTGCTGGCTCATGGCCAACCTGTCGTCCACCACGACCCCCAGGTCCCTCTCTGCAGAGCTCCTCTCCAGCAGCTCATCCCCCAGCCTGTATTGGTGCATGCAATTATTCCTCCCTAGGTGTAAGACCCTACACTTGCTTTTGTTGAACCTCATCCGGTTTCTTACTGCCCAGCTCTCCAGCCTGTCCAGGTCTCGCTGAATGGCAGCACAGCCTTCAGGCGTGTCAGCCAATCTTCCCAACTTCGTATCATCAGCAAACTTGCTGAGGGTGGCCACTATCCCCTCATCAAGGTCATTGATGAAGATGTTGAACAAGACCGGACCCAGCACAGACCCCTGGGGGACACCACTGGTTACAGGTCTCCAGCCAGACTCTGCCACCACCAACGACGACCCTCTGCGCTCTGCCAGTCAGCCAGTTCTCAACCCACCTC
>NW_011207329.1:0-507 GCF_000146605.3 Meleagris gallopavo
CCCTCATCAAGGTCATTGATGAAGATGTTGAACAAGACCGGACCCAGCACAGACCCCTCGGGGACACCACTGGTTACAGGTCTCCAGCCAGACTCTGCCACCACCAACGACGACCCTCTGCGCTCCTGCCAGTCAGCCAGTTCTCAACCCGCCTCACTGTCCACTCGTCTATCCCACACTTCCTCAGCTTTGTTATAAGGATGTCGTGGGAGACAGTATCAAATGCCTTTCTAAAATCAAGGTAGACTACATCTACCGCTCTTCCCCCATCCACCCAGCATGTGACAGCATCATAGAAGGCCACCAGGTTGGTCGAGCACGACCTCCCCTTGGTGAACCCATGCTGACTACTCCTGAAAACCTCCTTTTCTCCCAGTTGTCTGGAGATGGTATCCAGCACAAGCTGTTCCATCACCTTTCCAGGGACAGAGGTGAGGCTGACTGGCCTACAATTACCCACATCTTCCTTCTTGCCCTTTTTGAAGACCGGAGTGACATTGGCTATCC
>NW_011207330.1:0-403 GCF_000146605.3 Meleagris gallopavo
GCCCATGGCACCAGTACCTCTGTGACACATGGATCTGAAAGCATTCTGCCTTCTGTGACATGCCCATGCCGTCACAATGCCAGTTGCCAGTACCACCTGCCCATCATGCAACAATCCTACTGTCCTTTTGACTAAATCTCCCAGCACAAATATCCATGTCGAAAATGGAACATGTCTCCAGCTGTGCAGCAGAGGACACGAGCTTCCATGCTCTAGCCATGTTCTCCTCTCGGCTTCTGGCTCTCCAACACAAAGAACAAGATGCAAAAGCAGTTGCATCACAAACACTCCTTTCATCCTGTCTATTTCAACAGACAACCAAGACGGGCCCGCTCTCCTGCCCTCTTACCTCAGCCTCTGCACACCATCCTACTCTCCTGAGCATTAGGCTGGCACGAGGGAT
>NW_011207331.1:0-610 GCF_000146605.3 Meleagris gallopavo
CTGCACGGATGTCCATGTCAAAAATGGAACATCTCTCCAGCTCAGCAGCAGAGGACACGAGCTTCCATGCTCTAGCCATGTTCTCCTCTCGGCTTCTGGCTCTCAAACACAAAGAACAAGATGCAAAAGCAGTTGCATCACAAACACTCCTTTCATCCTGTCTATTTCAACAGACAACCAAGACGGGCCCGCTCTCCTGCCCTCTTACCTCAGCCTCTGCACACCATCCTACTCTCCTGAGCATTAGGCTGGCACAGGGATGCAGCTCTTTCTAGGCTCTCCCGATGCAGCCCATGGCACCAGTACCTGTGTGCCACATGGATCTGTAAGCATTCTGCCTTCTGTGACATGCCCATGCCGTCACAATGCCAGTTCCCTGTACCACCTGCCCATCATGCAACAATCCCACTATCCTTTTGACTAAATATCTCTGCACGGATGTCCATGTCAAAAATGGAACATCTCTCCAGCTGTGCAGCAGAGGACACGAGCTTCCATGCTCTAGCCATGTTCTCCTCTCGGCCTCTGGCTCTCCAACACAAAGAACAAGATGCAAAAGCAGATGCATCACAAACACTCCTTTCATCCTGTCCAATAAAACAGCCAACAA
>NW_011207332.1:0-487 GCF_000146605.3 Meleagris gallopavo
ATTTCACTCCATTTCCCTTGTTTCTTTCCTTTTAGGGTAATTTGAAAAGGGCTGTTACCAGGTTCCCTTGGAGCCTTCACTTCTCCAGGAGGCTGAACAGCCCAGCTCTCCTTGCTTACAGGAGAGGGGTTCCATCCTTCGGGTCGTGTTTGTGGCTGTACTCTGGATGCACTCGCACAGCTCCATGTCTCCCTGCACTGAGGACTCCACATCTGGACGCAGCACTGCAGCTGAGGCCTGACCAGCGCAGAGCAGAGGGATGGGGATCTCCTCCCTTGGCCCGCTGACTGCGCATCTTTGGATGCAGCCCAGGATACGGTTGGCTTTCTGGGCTGGAAGGGCCCACTGCTGGCTTGTGTCCAGCTCCCACCCACCAGTACACCCAGGCCTTATGGAGCAGGACTACGCTCAGTCCTTTCATCCCCTAGCATGTTTTGGTGGTGGGGGTTCCCTCATCCCAGCTACTGACCCTGCACGTGGATTTGTG
>NW_011207333.1:0-541 GCF_000146605.3 Meleagris gallopavo
GAAACGGCAGTTTCCCCCCCCAAAACTACGCCATTTTCACCCAGAAATTGCAGTATTCTCCCCCAGAAATATCACGTTTTCTTCCAGAAATAGCAGATTTCTCCATGAAATATGACATTTTGGAACAGAAATACCAGTTCTCTCACAACAAAATCAGCGTTTTCTACCAGAAATACCAGTTTTCTCCCGGAAATACGGCATTTAACTCTCAGAAATGGCCGTTTTCTCCCCAAAAATATGGTATTTTCTCCAACAAGTGACAGTTTTAGCACAAAAATATGACATTTTCCACCACAAATACCAGTTTTCTCCCAAAAACATGCCATTTTCTGCCAGCAACTGCAGTTTCCTCCCACAAATACCATTTTTCAACCAGAAACGTGACATTTTCTCCCAGAAATACCAGCTTTCTCCCAGGAATATGACATTTTGTACCAGAAATGCCAGTTTTCTCACTTAAAACTCAGCGTTTCCTACCAGAAATACCAGTTTTCGCCCGCAAGTAGGCCTTCTTCTCTCAGAAATGGCCGTTTTCTGCCCC
>NW_011207334.1:0-599 GCF_000146605.3 Meleagris gallopavo
CAGAATTTGTTTCAGACGCGTGTCCTGAACTCTGGAAAACCCCCATGTTTCCAGGGGCAGGCAGTGCAGGCAAGGACAGCCGTCAGATGGCTTTGAACACCTCGTGTCTGCCTGCCTGACCAGGAAGGAACGGCACCGTTGTGTGGCTCAGCTGAGCCCATCGGGCAGATGTGTGTGAGCTGAGTCCTCAGAGTCCAAAGGTTGAAAAGAGGAAACTACAAGTGAAAGCAATACGAAATACAGTCAAGAAAAGGAAGGGGTTCCTGACTTACAGGAAAAACAAACACTTGGTCACCAACACCGCGTGAGCCGTGCCAGATGAGACGTTTCCAAAAGGGGACCTTTCTTTTGCCAAGGCATTTGCAGTTACCCTGACAACTGGCTGCCCAGTCTACAATCACACACCAGGATCCCAAAGCAGCAAGGAGAAGCAGGGGCCGCTCAGAAGGGCTCTGCAAACAAGAGGGAACTGGAATGAGAGCTGACAGAGGTGACACCGCAGTCCCACAGCCTTCCAGCGCTCCATGCTGAAGGAGAACCTCCTGCCCCAGCAAGTCTGCTGAGCACCCTGGGTTCTCTCCTGCATCCCCTGCACCACG
>NW_011207335.1:0-704 GCF_000146605.3 Meleagris gallopavo
TCAATTCTTTCTGGGTACCATGTCGCCACAGGACTTGTGTCTCAAGACCTAGTATGGTATTTCGGGCGGTAGCGTGGGGTACTGCATAGGTTTCAAGCCACCCAGTTGTTGCCTCCACCATGGTGAGCACATAACGCTTACCATTACGAGATCGTGGCAAGGTGATATAATCAACCTGCCATGCCTCCCCATATTTGTACTTTTGCCATCGCCCTTCCTCCCAGAGAGGTTTCATTCTCTTGGCTTGTTTAATTGTGGCACACGTGTCACAGTCGTGAATGATTTGCGCAATAGCATCCATAGTTAAATCCACCCCTCGGTCTCTAGCCCACTTATATGTCGCATCTCTCCCTTGATGGCCTGAGGTCTCATGGGCCCATCGGGCTAGAAATAATTCACCCTTGTTCTGCCAGTCCAGATCTATTTGGGCCACCTCAATTCTGGTCAGCTCTGTCTACCTGATGGTTATTTTGCTGCTCTTCAGTAGCCCTATTCTTGGGCACATGGTCATCTACGTGACGCACCTTTATAACCATATTCTTTATTCGGGCAGCAATATCTTTCCACAGGTCAGCAGCCCAAATAGGCTTACCCTTTCTTTGCCAGTTGTTTTGCTCCCACTGCTGTAACCACCCCCATAGAGCATTTACCACCATCCACGAGTCAGTGTAAACATAAAGCATTGGCCACCTCTCCCGTTCAGC
>NW_011207336.1:0-486 GCF_000146605.3 Meleagris gallopavo
ATTTTGCTGCTCTTCAGTAGCCCTATTCTTGGGCACATGGGCATCTACGTGACGCACCTTTATAACCATATTCTTTATTCGGGCAGCAATATCTTTCCACAGGTCAGCAGCCCAAATAGGCTTACCCTTTCTTTGCCAGTTGTTTTGCTCCCACTGCTGTAACCACCCCCATAGAGCATTTACCACCATCCACGAGTCAGTGTAAACATAAAGCATTGGCCACCTCTCCCGTTCAGCAACATCCAAGGCCAGTTGGACAGCCTTTACCTCTGCAAATTGGCTTGATTCTCCTTTTCCTTCAGTGGCCTCTGCAACTTGTTGTGTGGGGCTCCACACAGCAGCTTTCCATCTGCGGTGTTTCCCCACAATACAACACGATCCATCTGTGAATAGGGCGTATGTCTTCTCATTTTCTGGTAGTTCATTATATGGTGGGGCCTCTTTAGCACGTGATATCTCTTCTGCTGCCGGTGTTCCAAACTTTTT
>NW_011207337.1:0-308 GCF_000146605.3 Meleagris gallopavo
CCCCCACCCAGCGTTACTAATTGCCCCCAGGGGGTGTTAATTAGTTAATTAATGGGTTTAATCGCCCCTAAGGGAGGGGGTGGGTTAATTAATTAGCTAAGTAATTAGGTGATTAATTGTGTGAAGGGGCTTCAGGGAGAAATTAATTGCCCTTGATGGTATTAATTGCCCTTAATAGCGGTAATTACCCCGGGTTGGGGTTAATTAATTGTCCTTAATGAGGTTAATTGCCCTCCCTAATGTTAATTACCCCGGAGGGAGGGGGGTGTTAATTAATTGCCCTTAATTGGGCTTAATTACCCTGGCAT
>NW_011207338.1:0-547 GCF_000146605.3 Meleagris gallopavo
ACCAGTCTTCCCTTTTCTATCTTGATCAGACAGTGTAAAAAGTCAGCCTACATCTTTTTTATGACCTGGGGAGCTCACATGACATCATTTTGTATGATGGAGGGAAGACATTGCACAAAAATGTGGCCTCCAGATTTCAATTCCCTGTTGGAAATATCCAAATAACTCTCTAGGACGGTATCTCTGAGAAAGCAGATTTCATTTGCAATTGCAATGGCGCGTCTCCTGCAAGCAGAAGGGCCCCCAGAAAACAGAGTTGCATCTTTTATTCCCCTATTCCCCGACGCTTCTCTCTTTCTCCCCTGGTTCCTCACTGGCTGAGTACTTTAGGTTCTCAATCTTCTCAATGCTTTACTAAACATGCAAACACTGGACTAAACATAAATTTCTGCTGCCTAAGCATAAATCTGTAGTTAACTAATTACCTTATTTCACACCTGGTCATTATTTGGCGGGTATCTGCTTGTCCTTCCTTCCACAAAGATGAGCTGGGGAGAAAGACAGGGCAGTGTGTTGGTGCCTGCCTGTCACATCCCAGCCTTCTCAC
>NW_011207339.1:0-517 GCF_000146605.3 Meleagris gallopavo
TGTTGTCTTTACTGCCTTCACGGAAAAGACCACTCAGTTCAATCCTTGGTTTCTCTGAGGGTTATCTTAATGCTTTCTGTTAAGGTCCGGGGGGATGGAAGGTGGCATGGGAAGATGGAAGATATTCCACGGGACTGTCCCACTTGCTAATGAAAATCATGAAGACGGCGGCACGTGGTGAGTGCATTTCTGCCTGTTCCCTGAAAGGCTTGGGAAGCTGAGCTTCTAGAAATAGACGTGGAGAAACCGTAGGGTGCGCAGCAGGAAAGGGCGGATCAGAGCAGTCACTTACAGCCCCACTCTTCCCTCCTTTCTGAAGAGGCAGACGGAGAGCCTGTGCACAGGGGTGCATCTCAGCAAGGCAGCCTTGTTCACCCCCACCCCCATCCTGCCCAAGCCTTTCCTGTGGGCTGCTGTGAGCCCGGAGGCACTTGCAGCTCCAGCAGCGTGGAGAGGCCGGTTAGCTGGTGGGCTACTGTGGTCTGAGATCGACGCTGTCAGACGTGTGAATTGGCAC
>NW_011207340.1:0-598 GCF_000146605.3 Meleagris gallopavo
GGAAGCTGAGCTTCTAGAAATAGACGTGGAGAAACCGTAGGGTGCGCAGCAGGAAAGGGCGGATCAGAGCAGTCACTTACAGCCCCACTCTTCCCTCCTTTCTGAAGAGGCAGACGGAGAGCCTGTGCACAGGGGTGCATCTCAGCAAGGCAGCCTTGTTCACCCCCACCCCCATCCTGCCCAAGCCTTTCCTGTGGGGCTGCTGTGAGCCCGGAGGCACTTGCAGCTCCAGCAGCGTGGAGAGGCCGGTTAGCTGTGGGCTACTGTGGTCTGAGATCGACGCTGTCAGACGTGTGAATTGGCACGGCCATTCCTGCAGCCCTTTCTCGGCGCTGGGCCCGAGACGGGCTGAGAGCTGAGGGCGGCTCTTTGCCATTGAGGAAGGAGAGCAGGGGCTCTGCTGTGCCCTCAGCACGTTCCTCTCTCCGCAGGCGCCTGGCTGCAGCTGATGGAGCCCAGCGCGATGTCCGCGGCCACAGCTTGCCCTCGGACGGGCGTCCTGCTCTCCTCAAGGGCCCTGGCAGCTGGAGATGATGCCAACGACCGTGACCACCTGCCCAGCGGCCGCACGGCACCACCAGGGCGGCCCCTGCCAGCC
>NW_011207341.1:0-460 GCF_000146605.3 Meleagris gallopavo
ACTGCAGTTCCTGGCCGAAAACTGCATATTTTTGGGAGAAAGCGGCTATTTGCGGTATAAAATGTCGTATATTTGCGATTAAACTGGCATTTCTTGGAGAAAATATCATATTTTTGGGGAAAAATGTACTATTTCTTGGAAAAGGTGTCATATTTAAGGGAAGAAATCTGGTATTTCTGGAGAAAATGTCATGTTTGGGGATAAAATAGGTATTTCTGGTGAAAAACGTGAGTCTTTGGTGATAAAACTGGAATTTCTGGGGCAGAATATCATATTTTGGGAGAAAGCTACTATTTCTCGGAGAAAACGTCCTATTTCTGGTTGAAAAATGGTATTTCTGGGAGAAAACTGGTATTTCTTGTAGAAAAAAATGGTATTTCTGGGAGGAAACTGCAGTTCCTGGCAGAAAAATGCCTATTTTTGGGAGAAAGCAGCTATTTGCAGTATAAAATGTCGTATA
>NW_011207342.1:0-507 GCF_000146605.3 Meleagris gallopavo
GAAATACCAGGTTTCTTGCAAAAATCCGACATTTTCTGCCAGGAACGGCCGGTTTCTCCCAGAAATATGACATTTTTCAACCAGAAACATGACATCTTCTTCCAGAAATCCCAGTCGCCTGCCTAGAAATATGACATTTTTCCCCAGAAGTTGCAGGATTCTCCCCTGATATATGACATTTTCTCCTAGAAATAACAGTTTTCTCCAATTATAGATGACGTTTTCTCCCAGACATACAAGCTTTCTCCCAGAAATAGGATATTTTGTGCCAGAAATACCAGTTTTCTCCTGACAAACACAACGTTTTCTACCAGAAATTCCAGTTTAGTCCCCAAAAATACGGCATTTTCTCCCAGAAATACCAGTTCTCTGCCCAGAAACATGACTTTTTCTCCCGGATATACCAGTTTTCTTCCTCAAAATATGACCTTTTCTCCCAGAAATATCCGTTTTCTTCCCAAAAAATATGGCAATGTCTCTCAGAAATATCAGCTTTCTCCCAGAAAT
>NW_011207343.1:0-555 GCF_000146605.3 Meleagris gallopavo
TATACCAGTTTTCTTCCTCAAAATATGACCTTTTCTCCCAGAAATATCCGTTTTCTTCCCAAAAATATGGCAATGTCTCTCAGAAATATCAGCTTTCTCCCAGAAATAGGATATTTTGTGCCAGATATACCAGTTTTCTCACCAAATCTCAACGTTTTCTACCAGAAAACCCAGTTTTCGCCCGGAAATAGGACATTGTCTCACAGAAATACCAGTTTTCCCGCCAAAAATATGACATTTTCTCCTAGAAATTGGAGATTCCCCCCCCCAAATATGACATTTCCTCCCAGAAACTGCAGTATTCTCCCCAGAAATATCACGTTTTCTCCCAGAAATGCCACATTTCTCCATGAAAGATGACATTTGGTGCCAGAAATACCAATTTTCTCCTGACAAACACAACGTTTTCTGCCAGAAATACCAGTTTAGTCCCCGAAAAATATGGCATTTTCTCCAAGAAATACCAGCTTTGTGCCCTGAAATATGACTTTTTCTCCCAGATATACCAGTTTGCTTCCGCAAAATATGACAATATCTCCAAGTCATAGTAATTTT
>NW_011207344.1:0-448 GCF_000146605.3 Meleagris gallopavo
TGGGCACCATGAAGCGCAATTCAGAGCTCTGGGGGAACCCTATTGTGCCCGGGCTCTGGAATGGGTAAACGCTGGCGGGTGTGCATCGCCCTTACCTGCTGGGCAGACAATGACCAGTCAGCAAAGTGAGGTTCCGGGGCATGCCGGGAAATGCACATTCCACTTCCTTGCTGTTTCCACCGAGACCAACACATCTCTCCGTGCAGTTGTTACGGCACTTGGGAGCACCGCAGCTCTGCTGCCACCTGTTGGACACAATACAGTCATGAAGGCACTGCCCTGCATCCGGGCCTCTTGCACAAACCTGTGCTCCTTGCTCGGAGCACATGGCTGCACTCTGTGCACCATGTTGCTTACCACCAGAGAAGGCTCAGGTACCCAACACCATTTTGGCTTCCATCTTGTCTGAGAACTGCTCATTATGCACAGCCCTCATCTTTGCTTTGGT
>NW_011207345.1:0-564 GCF_000146605.3 Meleagris gallopavo
AAACCAACATCAACCCATGCAGCAGCAGCAGCCTCTGCAGCAACATGAAATGCAAAATACAAGATCATGGCAAAGCACAGAGTGACCGACCGAGTGTGCAGGAGGCCAAAATCTTGGCATCCGTGCCCGGGAGGAGGAAAGGGTAGCTACTGGGCATGCTGCTGCCTCCACCACACATGCACCTGCAGGGTCGCCAGCCCAGAAGGAGTCTGTGGCTGCCAGTCGGACAAAACACCTCTCTGGAGGAAGGCAAAGCACTGGCAGTCATGCCAAGGAGGAGGGAAGGGTAGCTACTGGGCATGGATGCACCCAGCCAGCAGAGGAAAAGCCGACCGTTCAGCACAAGGCAAGAGGCAAGGATGCCCACGAGGCGGGGACCCACCTGGGAAACCGAGAAGGAGCTGCAAACGCAGCAAGCACTGCACAAAAGCCGAGAGCTGCCTGCACTTCCAGAAGCCTGGAAAGGAAAAACACAACAGTCAAGGCACAGAGACAGCATCAGGTAAGTGAAGGCAAGGTCAGAGGAATGGCATGGGCAAGGAGACAAGGGAGGCAAAGCAAGGC
>NW_011207346.1:0-481 GCF_000146605.3 Meleagris gallopavo
AGCTACTGGGCATGCTGCTGCCTCCACCACACATGCACCTGCAGGGTCGCCAGCCCAGAAGGAGTCTGTGGCTGCCAGTCGGAACAAAACACCTCTCTGGAGGAAGGCAAAGCACTGGCAGTCATGCCAAGGAGGAGGGAAGGGTAGCTACTGGGCATGGATGCACCCAGCCAGCAGAGGAAAAGCCGACCGTTCAGCACAAGGCAAGAGGCAAGGATGCCCACGAGGCGGGGACCCACCTGGGAAACCGAGAAGGAGCTGCAAACGCAGCAAGCACTGCACAAAAGCCGAGAGCTGCCTGCACTTCCAGAAGCCTGGAAAGGAAAAAACACAACAGTCAAGGCACAGAGACAGCATCAGGTAAGTGAAGGCAAGGTCAGAGGAATGGCATGGGCAAGGAGACAAGGGAGGCAAAGCAAGGCAAGGCAAAGAATGGAAAGCAAAGGAGCAACTGAAAGAAAAGCCAACAAACATACTCTGA
>NW_011207347.1:0-496 GCF_000146605.3 Meleagris gallopavo
AAGGTACGCCAGCACATTTGCAGCAATGTATGGCAGAGGGGAAAGAAGACCCCTTATAAGTGAATTGGTTAATAAACTTCAAGACTTTGAGTTACATTTAAGCCCTCTGCGAGCTTGTGTTTCAGCCATTACAAAGGTAGCTGAAAAGCTGGACAGAATGGAAAACAAACAAGAAGATATAATAGACAAACTATCAACCGTGCCTGAAGCTGATAAATCCATGGAGGTAACGGATACATCAAATGGGGACCAGAATCCCCAAAAACAGCCTATTGGAGGGGCTGATCAACTTGATTTCCTCCCAGCCGGTGGCATCTAATGTCTCAGCTATCAAAAGAGACGTTCTCCTGCTCGAGCAAGTGACAACAGTAAGACCACATCACGTTTTGCCTTGTGGCATTACCTACGTGACCATGGAGAAGATATGAAGGAGTGGCATAAACAACCTACTCCTGTACTTCAAGCACGGGTAGAGAGTTACAAGACAAATCAACCA
>NW_011207348.1:0-577 GCF_000146605.3 Meleagris gallopavo
ACGCCAGCACATTTGCAGCAATGTATGGCAGAGGGGAAAGAAGACCCCTTATAAGTGAATTGGTTAATAAACTTCAAGACTTTGAGTTACATTTAAGCCCTCTGCGAGCTTGTGTTTCAGCCATTACAAAGGTAGCTGAAAAGCTGGACAGAATGGAAAACAAACAAGAAGATATAATAGACAAACTATCAACCGTGCCTGAAGCTGATAAATCCATGGAGGTAACGGATACATCAAATGGGGACCAGAATCCCCAAAAACAGCCTATTGGAGGGGCTGATCAACTTGATTTCCTCCCAGCCGGTGGCATCTAATGTCTCAGCTATCAAAAGAAGACGTTCTCCTGCTCGAGCAAGTGACAACAGTAAGACCACATCACGTTTTGCCTTGTGGCATTACCTACGTGACCATGGAGAAGATATGAAGGAGTGGCATAAACAACCTACTCCTGTACTTCAAGCACGGGTAAGAGAGTTACAAGACAAATCAACCACCAAGGTGAACTTCTCTAAAAAGGTGATTGCTCCAGTTGCTGCAGACAGTGAAGGTAACAAATAGAGGGGCCCTGCCCCCAGCC
>NW_011207349.1:0-361 GCF_000146605.3 Meleagris gallopavo
CCATTGCACTGGTGTTTCTGCTGTGACTTATGTTATGGCTTTCTTATTTGCTTTGTGTGTGTGTGTGTGTGTGTGCTGGTGCGAGGGGGGGAGGGGGCCGGGGCCGTCACGGGCCGGGCCAGGTTTCCATTTCTTTGTGTACCGGTGTGTTGTTAAAACACGTTCTCTCCGTGTTTGTTGTCATCCCACTTTCTTCCCTCTTGTTTTGCAGGTCAGCTCGTGCTAGAAGTGATGGTGTCACTGTATGAATGAAGGTCAGTCCAGGAGCAGCTGCTGATGGAAGGAATGAAGTCCACGTTACTAAACTGAAGCATCTCCTGGTAAGGTGTCAGAGCCGGCAGCAATGATGTCTGTCACTGTA
>NW_011207350.1:0-488 GCF_000146605.3 Meleagris gallopavo
TGTGTGTGTGTGTGTGTGTGCTGGTGCAGGGGGGGAGGGGGCCGGGGCCGTCACGGCCGGGCCAGGTTTCCATTTCTTTGTGTACCGGTGTGTTGTTAAAACACGTTCTCTCCGTGTTTGTTGTCATCCCACTTTCTTCCCTCTGTTTTGCAGGTCAGCTCGTGCTAGAAGTGATGGTGTCACTGTATGAATGAAGGTCAGTCCAGGAGCAGCTGCTGATGGAAGGAATGAAGTCCACGTTACTAAACTGAAGCATCTCCTGGTAAGGTGTCAGAGCCGGCAGCAATGATGTCTGTCACTGTACAAACCAGAGGGCTGGCTCCTCCAAGTGCTTGCTGACTGATGTGTGAGAGCATCTGCCTTCTCCAACTGAATGATAAGCTAAAGATGCTGAATCGTTACAGCTTATGCAGAGGTTGTGAATGTGCTCTCAAATTGTTTCCTTTAGTGATAAGTGTGCTCTGGCACTGTGATGGTCCTATCTCTGA
>NW_011207351.1:0-442 GCF_000146605.3 Meleagris gallopavo
GTGAGAAAAGTGGTATTTTTGGGAGAAAATGTCATATTTTTCGGGGAGAAACCTGGCATTTCTGGCAGGAAATGTCATGTTTTTCTTGAGAAAAGAGGCATTTCTGGGAGGAAATGCCATACGTGGGGGGAGAAATCTGGCATTTCTGGCAGGAAAGATCGTATTTTGGGTGAGAAAACTGGTAATTCTGGGAGAAAATGTCCTACTTTGGGCTAGAAAAGTGTTATTTCTGGCAGGAAATGTCCTAATTCTGGGAGAAAGCTAGAGTTTCTGGGGGAAATTTTCAAATTTTCTGTCAGGAAAACTGTCATATCGGAGAGGAAATGTCCTATTTGGGTGGAGTAAACTGGTATTCCTGCAAGAAAATTCGATATTTTTTGGACAACCCTGGGATTTGTGGGAGAAAATGTCACACTTTGGGTGAGTAAACTGTTATTTCAGG
>NW_011207352.1:0-639 GCF_000146605.3 Meleagris gallopavo
CCTTTCCCACTATTGCCCACTTTTCTCCCACGTACTTGTCATTTTCTCCCAGAAATACCACATTTCACTTGGAAATTGGGCCTGTGCTTCCAAAAAGATGGTATTTTCTCCCAGGCATACCTGTTTTCTTCAAACTACCGCACGTTTTCTCCCAAAAAGACTAGATGACAAGACCAAATAGGACACTGGCAACCAAGAATAGGACATCTTCTCCCACTAATACCACTTCTCTCCCAAGGATAGGACATTTTCCCTAAATGCTATGGCAGTTCTGCTAAGAAATATTCCTTTCCTTCCCTAAATGGGACATATGCACCCACAAAGACCACGACTCCGAGAAATGCCTCCCAGTTCCTCCCAATTACACTCCATTACATTCCTCATCATGACACTTACTCCCAGACTTTTGGCATTTTACTGCGGAAAGACCATTTCGATCCAGAATATATGCCATTGGCCCTCACAAACACCGATTGCCTCACAAATACGTGGCACATCCCACCAGAAAGACCATTTCTAGCCCCCAAAAGATGGCATTTACTCCCAGAAACACCAGCTTTCTCACACATTCCTCACCTTTTCCCCCCCACATAAGACCTTTCCACCCAGAAATGACAGTTCTCTTAGGAATACCTCCCA
>NW_011207353.1:0-613 GCF_000146605.3 Meleagris gallopavo
GGGGAGGGGGAGTGGAGTAGGGGGGCTAATAAATAAATAACGGAAAACCAAAATCCCGCAGCTCTCTCGGCCGAAGTCCCCCAAGAAGAAGGAAGAAACGGACGACAACCGAGCAAACGAGCGCTCGCACGGACGTCGGTCGGACGGACGTCTTTGAGAAGAACGTAAGAAAGGGGGTGGGGGGGGGGGGGGGGGAGGGGACGACCACCAGAAAAGTACGTGCGGGTGTTGCAGAAAAAGCGGGCCGGTCGGGCGGAGCGCATCCAGGAGAGGGCGACGTTAGGGCTAGGGCTGGGGCTGGGGCTAGGATAGGCGGGCGAGGTTAGATTAAGCGTTGAAGCGTTGCGTTTAGGCTGGGCGCGGGCATGCGGGCGCGACGGGAAGTTCAGGTGGCCGGCCGCAAAATCCACCCGCAACCCCGTCGCGACCCCCTTCTTCCCGACGGAGGGCGCGCCAGGCCGGGCCTACTCACGCGCGCACGCGCACGCGAGCAAGCAAGCGAACAGGTAGACAGACAGACAGACAGACAGATAAGCATATGAATTAAGTAAGCAAAATAAACCAAGAGATGGAAAAATACTCAAAGAAAGAAACATTAGAAAAAGCTTTAAAA
>NW_011207354.1:0-481 GCF_000146605.3 Meleagris gallopavo
ACCAGAAAAGTACGTGCGGGTGTTGCAGAAAAAGCGGGCCGGTCGGGCGGAGCGCATCCAGGAGAGGGCGACGTTAGGGCTAGGGCTGGGGCTGGGGCTAGGATAGGCGGGCGAGGTTAGATTAAGCGTTGAAGCGTTGCGTTTAGGCTGGGCGCGGGCACGCGGGCGCGACGGGAAGTTCAGGTGGCCGGCCGCAAAATCCACCCGCAACCCCGTCGCGACCCCCTTCTTCCCGACGGAGGGCGCGCCAGGCCGGGCCTACTCACGCGCGCACGCGCACGCGAGCAAGCAAGCGAACAGGTAGACAGACAGACAGACAGACAGATAAGCATATGAATTAAGTAAGCAAATAAACCAAGAGATGGAAAAAATACTCAAGAAGAAACATTAGAAAAGCTTTAAAAGAACTGAAAAGAAAAGAAGCAGAAACACGGGGGGGGGGGGGGAAGGGCGTGGCTGGGGGCGGGCGGGCAGCCGCCAG
>NW_011207355.1:0-421 GCF_000146605.3 Meleagris gallopavo
AAAAGGGTTATTTCTAAGAGAAAAACAGGTATTTCGTGTAAAAACAGGTATTTGTGGGAGAAAAAGGGGTATTTTCGTGTAAAAACAGGTATTTGTGTGAGAAAAAGTGGTATTTTGGTGTAAAACAGGTATTTGTGGGAGAAAAAGGGGTATTTTTTCTGTAAAAACAGGTATTTCTTGGAGAAAAAGGGGTATTTTGGTGTAAAAACAGGTATTTGTGGGAGAAAAAGGGGTATTTTCGTGTAAAAACAGGTATTTGTGGGAGAAAAAGGGGTATTTGGTGTAAAACAGGTATTTGTGGGAGAAAAAGGGGTATTTTCGTGTAAAAACAGGTATTTGTGGGTGAAAGAGGGGTATTTTGGTGTAAAAACAGCTATTTGTGGGAGAAAAAGGGGTATTTTCGGTGAAAAACAGGTATTTC
>NW_011207356.1:0-334 GCF_000146605.3 Meleagris gallopavo
CTGCCGTATTGTCTGGGCCGTCATCCTTGGCATTTCCTTCCATGTTCTCTTGGCCCTTGCCTTTGCCTGGGCATTCCCTTGCCCTCCTGTTTTTGTGGAACCCGCACCTGGGGCGGGGTGCAGCCCTGCGAGCACAGCTGGGGGCAGTTTGGCTGTGGAGTGGGGCAGAGCCAGGCTCCACCCGTCCCTGATCCCATTGAAGGGCTGGGAAGAGTAGGGGCAGCATGTGAACCTGGGGAGTGCTTCCTTTGGAGTATGCCTTGTTCTTTGGTGATGGAGTGAGTGATTTTTTTTCTTTTTCTTTTTTTTTTCTTCTCCATTGTGGAGCTGGTCT
>NW_011207357.1:0-655 GCF_000146605.3 Meleagris gallopavo
GAAGCTGATTCACCAACTAGAGAATCAGGGAGTGATTTAGCAAGACTCACTCACCTTTTTAACAGCCCCATATGGCCAGTGCGTAAAGCCAGTGGAGAATGGAGGCTGACGGTGGACTACCGTGGCCTGAATGAAGTCACACCCCCATTGAGTGCTGCTGTGCCAGATATGTTAGAACTCCAATATGAATTGGAGTCAAAGGCAGCCAAATGGTACGCCACCATTGATATTTCTAACGCCTTTTTCTCCATTCCTTTGACCAAAGAATCTAGGCCACAGTTTGCTTTCACCTGGAGGGGCATTCAGTATACCTGGAATCGTTTGCCCCAGGGGTGGAAACATAGCCCAACCATTTGCCATGGGTTGATCCAAGCTGCACTGGAACAGGGAGGTGCTCCTGAGCACTTACAGTATATTGATGACATCATCGTGTGGGGCAACACAGCAAAGTGAAAGGGCCTGCCCAGGAAATTCAGTTCCTAGGTATAAAGTGGCAAGATGGCCGTCGTCACATCCCAACAGATGTGATCAACAAAATCAGTGCCATGTCTCCACCCACTAATAAGAAAGAGACACAATCGTTCCTGGGTGTAGTGGGTTTTTGGAGAATTGCATGTTCCAAACTACAGCCTCATTGTAAGCCCCCTTTATCAGG
>NW_011207358.1:0-476 GCF_000146605.3 Meleagris gallopavo
ACGCCGACCTCTGAATACTACGTCTCTGCGTTTATTTCGAGCCACAATTCATTCTAGTCAGGTTTTCCACTGCTACACATCTGCATTCAGACAGGAAAAGAGTGGAAGGGAAAACCAGCTCTAATAAGGCATTTGCAAGTTCGAGGAGCGACAGCTGTAGTGCTCTCCGGGAGAGCGTGACAGAAAGTGGGGAGAAATCCTTTCAGGACTGCGGAGAAAAAAACCCGACTCGCAGGTAGTGCAGGAGGCTGAATTCGCACTTGTCGGCATCGGAATCGCACTCCTTCGCTCTCACGCGTAGAAAGCGGCATTCGCGCTGAACCGCTCCGGAGACTTTGCCGTAGCTGGCCGAGAAATCGCGTTTCTCCCCGAACTCCGCTTTCAGCCGTCAGCAGCGGTCTCGTGTTTCTCGCTTGCCGAGAACGGGCCACTTCAGCTGGCTGCTTTGCTCCGACGAGTGAGCGGGTTAGGCTCCG
>NW_011207359.1:0-395 GCF_000146605.3 Meleagris gallopavo
CGCTCCGGAGACTTTGCCGTAGCTGGCCGAGAAATCGCGTTTCCTCCCGAACTCCGCTTTCAGCCGTCAGCAGCGGTCTCGTGTTTCTCGCTTGCCGAGAACGGGCCACTTCAGCTGGCTGCTTTGCTCCGACGAGTGAGCGGGTTAGGCTCCGCACATCGGAAGGGAGCGGTTTACACTTCGCCTTGGCTACATGCAGAATGCACTACGCCTACCTCTGAATACTATGTCTCTGCCTTTATTTCGAGCCACAATTCATTCTAGTCAGGTTTTCCACTGCTACACATCTGCATTCAGACAGGAAAAGAGTGGAAGGGAAAACAAGCTCTAATAAGGCATTTGCAAGTTCGAGGAGCGACAGCTGTAGTGCTCTCAGGGAGAGCGTTTCAGAAAGT
>NW_011207360.1:0-445 GCF_000146605.3 Meleagris gallopavo
ACTGTGTGGATTAGATGGCCTGGCACATCAGAATCACGAAAATATAAGGCCCTGGTGGATACTGGTGCACAGTGCACTCTAATGCCCTCGAGTCACCAAGGGACAAAATCAATTTATATTCATGGGGTGACTGGAGGTTCCCAAGAGCTGACTATGTTGGAGGCCGAAATCAGCCTCACTGGTAAAGACTGGCAAAAGCACCCTATTGTGACTGGCCCAGGGGCTCCATGCATACTTGGTATTGATTTACCTCAGAAGGGGATATTTTAAGGATCCCAAAGGGTATCGATGGGCCTTTGGAATAGCTGCTGTAGACACAGAAGGTGTTAAGCAGTTGTCTATTTTGCCTGGCCTGTCAGAAGATCCATCTGCCGTGGGGTTGCTACGAGTGAAAGAGCAACAAGTACCGATTGCTACAAAAACGGTGCAAAGACGGCAGTACCGC
>NW_011207361.1:0-630 GCF_000146605.3 Meleagris gallopavo
GATCAGCGTCGGGCAATAGGGCATAAAAGACGTAGCACTGTTTTCTCGGGGCGCTCCTGCCTGCAGGACGCCCGCCATTGCAATCGCGAATAAAATCTGCTTTACGAGAGAAACCGTCCTGGAAAATTATTTGGATATTGCCAACAGTGTTCAAGAAAAGTTTAGACGTCGTGCTGAGGGAC
This sequence comes from Meleagris gallopavo, assembly GCF_000146605.3. Lineage (NCBI taxonomy): Eukaryota > Metazoa > Chordata > Aves > Galliformes > Phasianidae > Meleagris > Meleagris gallopavo. Next base: position 183 of record NW_011207361.1, read on the forward strand.
GTGGTTTAGTGGTGAATACTGGTGGTAGGGGATGGTTGGATCGGGTGGTCTTGGAGGTCTTTTCCAACCGTGGTGATTCCGTGTGTTTTGATGCGTTTGCATTTGTCTCTTCTAAAGTGTATTGCGACTAAAAACCAGTCCCACGTCCCAGCTGGTTTTCAGGGTTACCACATTTCCTTTGAAATGCTCTTTGAAATGAAATTTCCTTCCTCTTGCTCTTAGAGAAACTGAACGCTCACTTTAGAAGGAAAAGAGAGAACAGGCGTCTGCTGCCAAGCTCCCTGGAAATGCCGGTTCTCTCTCCCACCCTCTCCAGGCATTCGGCTGGCCATCTCTAAGAGGGCACGCGTGTTCCGGGGCTGGCTGCTGCCTGAAGAGCATCCAGCCCAACGAACGTGGAACCCAAGGCCAAGCACCAGACCCGGGCTGAGTAAAGGCAGCAAAACCC
>NW_011207362.1:0-871 GCF_000146605.3 Meleagris gallopavo
GAACCTGTGCCATTGCTCACAGAGCTCTATAGCGCAGCTAATGACATGTCATGTGGTTTTTGGTTTGTTTTTCTTTGCTTAGAGAAACGAGACGGCTGCTGGTGTACAGACTGTGACAGGAACGGTGTAAGAGTCTGCAGAAAACGGGCTTCTCCCAGAGGAGAGCTACGTGCAAACACTCCTGTTTGAAAGGTACTTCCCCCAGATCTTTGGTGATTAATAAATTGTACTTTACTGAAGGTGCTTTGTGTTGGCCACCGTCATTCCATACTGCACTGCAGCGCACAGCGTGGATATCAGAGCTAGTGGCAGCACGGCACTGAATATCCAGGTACTTCGCAGCACCCCAGAAGGTGGGCAGGGGAGGGTGCAAAGGTGTGAGACTGAAAGGGAGAAGGTTTGCGGTGGAGGGGCGAGGAAAACGTACTCTGAAGCACTTGCGTGAGGAACTCTCACTGGCAACAGCGAGCAAGTTTTAAGTGACCGAAAGCAGAACAAACGTGGGGTGCAGCTGACGGTGTGTTTTACCCATTCCGTGCTTCCTGGCAGCAGACGGACGGTTGCTGGGCTCCATCTGCAGCTCTTCTCCTCGGCGCCGTGAGAACCGTCCCGTCGCCCACAGGCTGAGCCGCGATCCATCTGCTGAAAGAGAGAGTGCCGCGTTACAGCGGTGCCGCAGCGCACGGTGTCAGCATCCCGATTCGGCCCCGCGGCTTCCGGTGCCGGGCTGCGACGACTCCGTGTGCGGCCCTGAGCTCCTCTGCAGTCAGCGGTGAGAAACGGGACCTGACAGAGATCTGTCAGAGCGCTCTGTCTCTGCTGACCGCGGTACCGACAGCCGCGCACCGCTCCGCGCCACTCACCGCGCCGC
>NW_011207363.1:0-545 GCF_000146605.3 Meleagris gallopavo
TTCAGAATGGCAGCTGATGATGAATGGGAGCCGCTCGAAAGACAGGTTTCCACGGTTAGCTGAGGGCATTGAGCTGCTTTAGCATGCACTGGAACAGCTTGCCCAAGGAGGTTGTGGATGCCCCGTCCCTGGCGGCATTCAAGGCCAGGCTGGATGTGGCTCTGGGCAGCCTGGTTTGTTTGGTGGTTGGCAACTCTGCACATAGCAGGGGTTGGAACTGGATGAGCATTGTGGTCCTTTGCAACCGAGACCATTCTAGGATTCTGTGATCTCTCATTTCTGTGTGGTGGCCATCGTTTGTTTGGCAGTAATGACAAACAGAAGTTGTTTGGTTTTGTTTTGGTTGGTGGTGGTTGCGGTGGGTAATGACAAAGCAAGTGTCACTATGCAGCTGGAGAAATAACTGAGCAAACAGGAGAGAATGAGAAGAAAGAGCTGCTGACAGCAGTGCTGTCTCAGAAGCCATTGTGGAAGCATGAGAGAGGGCAACATGGGCAGCTGATGGCAGCAGGGTGATTGATATGTGTCTGTGGGAATAAATGGTG
>NW_011207364.1:0-531 GCF_000146605.3 Meleagris gallopavo
TCTGATTGAAATTGAGACTAATAAATCAAATAAAACAGGAGAGAGAGAGAGTTCCCGATACCGATTCAAACCTGAAAAGCTTGGAACGGCCAGGAAAGCACCCTCCAGCACCCACTGCCAGGCAGTAAGAGACCGCCCCACCCGGAAGGGCCAGATCCCATGGCTTCTGTAATGTATAGGGATAGGTGCCTGGAATTGGAGCATTAACACTTTAACTCCCAGTACACTACATGATGTTTTGATGCGGAATACTGAGAACCAAAACAAAACAAAAAATATAAAACCATGACAGGCGTATAATTCACAAGCCTGAGCAGACCTGGATTTATCTAACGCCCCTGATTCGGCTACTGATAATGTTTTCCCATCAACTATTGCATATCCTGACCTACGCTTCCCATCTACCACCCTAGAGGACCCGTCTGCATATAATTTTCCTCCTTCCTGTAACTCTTCTTCCTCCAGGTCTTCCCGAATTTTGAATTGATGTTCTATACATTGTATACAATCATGGGTTAGATTTCCATTTGG
>NW_011207365.1:0-390 GCF_000146605.3 Meleagris gallopavo
GATCAGTGACCATCCCGACGGGCATTTTGCAGCCCAGTGCTCTTCCTTCCCAAGGGTCTGCCCGTCCCAGGGGGGATTTGCCATCGCTGCAGTGCGTTCTCACCCCAGGGATGGTTTCCTCTCCATGTCCAGTAAGGATATCCCGTCCAAGCGATTGCCAGTCGTCACCACCCAAAATCGTGTTTAAGCAGCCCATGGCTAAGAACTTAAACTGCCAGCATCAATTACCAGTTCTTGAAAGTGGGAGCAGCCGTGGTCGGCCAGTTAGACCTATGGCAGCAATGAAAAGGAGTGATTTCTGTGGGACAGCCCTGATGCAGCTGAGAGCAGTGCAGGAATGAGTCAGTGCCCGTGCAGCGTATGCCGCCTCGTTGCTGTGAGCTGGTCCTG
>NW_011207366.1:0-345 GCF_000146605.3 Meleagris gallopavo
CTGCCCTTGCTCCTGCCCTTTGTCCCTGCCTCCACCTGCCACCAGCGTGCAGCCAGGAGAGGAGGGGCGCTCAGGAGCACGATGGGAGCCCTTCGTATCTGTTGAGTCTCCTGACCTTCCAGCTCTGCAGAGTACATCTCGTGTCTCAGTGACAGTCTGCAGCCCCCACAGCCCCCTGACCCGGCCCCAAAAGGCCCGCTGCCTCTCTCTCCCCCCACGCACACAGATGGGACCCGCTGGGCACCGGCACCGCTGTCCCACCAGCGGATTCGTCGCCCGGCCCGCAATGAGTCTGTCAGCACCGCGTGTTTATTTCGAGAGTGCCCGGCCCGGGCGCCCGGTGGT
>NW_011207367.1:0-417 GCF_000146605.3 Meleagris gallopavo
AGCTCTTTGTCCACCAGGATCCCGAGTCCTCCGCAGGGCTGCTCCCAAGGGCTTCTACGCCCAGTTGGTACAAGCATCTGGGTTTCCCCTTCATCAGGGACATCAACAGTGGGGTTGAGTGCACCCTAAGGACACCAAGCTGTGGGGTGCAGTGACACAGCAGAGGGACGGGATGCCATCCACAGAGACCTCAACAGGCTGAGCAGTGGGCACAGATCCAAGTGCAGGGTCAGTAGCTGGGATGAGGGAACACCCACCACCAAAACATGCTAGGGGATGAAAGGACTGAGCGTAGTCCTGCTCCATAAGGCCTGGGAGTACTGGTGGGTTGGAGCTGGACACAAGCCAGCAATGGGCCCTTCCAGCCCAGAAAGCCAACCGTATCCTGGGCTGCATCCAAAGATGCGCAGTCAGCGG
>NW_011207368.1:0-551 GCF_000146605.3 Meleagris gallopavo
CCACAGAGACCTCAACAGGCTGAGCAGTGGGCACAAATCCAAGTGCAGGGTCAGTAGCTGGGATGAGGGAACAGCCACCACCAAAACATGCTAGGGGATGAAAGGACTGAGCGTAGTCCTGCTCCATAAGGCCTGGGAGTACTGGTGGGTTGGGAGCTGGACACAAGCCAGCAGTGGGCCCTTCCTGCCCAGAAAGCCAACCGTATCCTGGGCTGCATCCAAAGATGCGCAGTCAGCGGGCGAAGGGAGGAGATCCCCCATCCCTCTGCTCTGCGCTGGTGAGGCCTCAGCTGCAGTGCTGCGTCCAGATGCGGAGTCCTCAGTGCAGGGAGACATGGAGCTGTGCGAGTGCATCCAGTAGTACAGCCACAAACACGAACCCAAGGATGGAACCCCTCTCCTGTAAGCAAGGAGAGCTGGGCTGTTCAGCCTGGAGAAGTGAAGGCTCCAAGGGAACCTGGTAACAGCCTTTCAATACCTAAAGGAAAGACCAAGGGACAATGGAGGTGAAATCTAAGGAAAATGTCTTGTACAGTGAGGGTGCTGAGGCA
>NW_011207369.1:0-681 GCF_000146605.3 Meleagris gallopavo
AGGTGATTGTCCCCCTCGACTCGGGCTCTGGTGCGGCCCCATGTGCAGCACTGCGTCCAGGCCTGGGCTCCAGCACAGGAATGATGTGGAGCTTTTGGAGCAGGTCCAGAGAAGGGCCACGAAGATGATCAGAGGGCTGGAGCACCTCTCTTAGAAAGAAATGTTGACGGAACTGGGATTGTTTGTGTGGGAGAAGAGAAAGCTCTGGAGATAGCTCATGACAGCCTTCCAAGACTCAAAGGGAGCGCATAAGCAGGAGGGGGCAACGGCTGTTTAGGAGGGTGGATAGCGATAGGAGAAGGGGAAATGGTTTTCAAGTGAGACAGGGGAGGTTTAGGTTGGTTCTTAGGAGGCAGCTTTTCACGCCCAGGGTGGTGACGCACTGGAATGTGTGCTTGAGAGTCACTTCCAGGATGATCTGCTCCATGATCCGTGACCAGCACAGAGGTGAGACTGACATGCTGGTAGTTCCCCGCGTCACACTTTGTATCCTTCCTAAGAGGTGTGCTGTCACCTTTTTTCTCCTCACCAGGGACTTGACCTGACTGCCTCGACTTGTGAAATACCATGGAGAGTGGCTCGGTGACTGCAGCGGTGAATTCCCTCGGAACTCTGTGACTCATCTCGTCAGGACCCAAAGACTCGTGGATGTTTGGGTCCTCAGGTGGTCCAGAACCTGAT
>NW_011207370.1:0-445 GCF_000146605.3 Meleagris gallopavo
GGCGAGCCCAGGACAGGGTGAGTGACTTTCTCTTCTTTCTCCAATATAAATGCTATTAGCCGAGCTCCTGGATATGGATCTATGCCATCTGTATATCCATTGATTAAACAATTGGCGAGCCAGGCAATTGTTTGATGTAAATCCACTTTACATCATGTCTCTTTTATGGGGTTTCTATAAATGTGTCAAGGGGGAGAACACCATTCCCCTAGTTAAAATGATCCCCGGGCAGATCCCAGGGTTTCTGGGATCTCCTTCTTATCAACTGGCAACTATAATTGAGAAATGGGGTCCCCTGCGTACTTTGGGGAGTATTTCCCCAGTACGCTTAACAGAATACTTTCAGGGACTGGACAAAGATGTCTTAACTACGAAGGAAAGGCAATTAGCTGCATCCACAGTGGCATGGCCACTGCTGAATGCTTAAATCAAGCAGAGACAAGAT
>NW_011207371.1:0-623 GCF_000146605.3 Meleagris gallopavo
TCTCCTAGACCCATTTAAGAGCTGACTGCCAGTGGGGAAGGATCTCTCTCTGGAGATCCGCTCCATCAGGAGTTCGTCTGGCGAGCCCAGGACAGGGTGAGTGACTTTCTCTTCTTTCTCCAATATAAATGCTATTAGCCGAGCTCCTGGATATGGATCTATACCATCTGTATATCCACTGATTAAACAACTGGCGAGCCAGGCAATTGTTTGATGTAAATCCACTTTACATCATGTCTCTTTTATGGGGTTTCTATAAATGGGTCAAGGGGGAGAACACCATTCCCCTAGTTAAAATGATCCCCGGGCAGATCCCAGGGTTTCTGGGATCTCCTTCTTATCAACTGGCAACTATAATTGAGAAATGGGGTCCCCTGCGTACTTTGGGGAGTATTTCCCCAGTACGCTTAACAGAATACTTTCAGGGACTGGACAAAGATGTCTTAACTACGAAGGAAAGGCAATTAGCTGCATCCACAGTGGCATGGCCACTGCTGAATGCTTGAAATCAAGCAGAGACAAGATCAGGTAATTTAGAAAATGAAAATCAGCTCCTAAAAGCTCGGATTGACAAATTGGAGCAAGAACTTAATGTATTGATGGGAAAAAACCAGTTTTACAGT
>NW_011207372.1:0-557 GCF_000146605.3 Meleagris gallopavo
ACCCCATATTGACCTCATAGTGACCTCATAGTGACCCCATATTGACCCCATATCACCCCATATCGACCTCATATCGCCCTATCTTGACCCATATCAACCCCAATCGACCCCATGTCACCCCATACTGCCCCATAGCAACCCCATATAAAACTCCAGATCGCCCCCTAGCAACCCCATATTGCCCCCCTCTGGCCCCACAGTGACCCCATATCACCCCCTCTCACCCCATATTGCTAATATTGCCCCATATTGACCCCATATCAACGAATACAGCAAGGAGAGAGGGTGAGTAAAACCTGGAGAAAAGTCAGAGTAAAGAAGGAGAAAAGTATGGGTAAACCCAGAGTAAAGTGTGAATAAATATTGAAGTAAGGTGTGAGTACACCTGGAATAGAGTGTGATACCCAGTTGTGGGAGTAAAACCTGGAGAAAAGTCAGAGGAAAGCATGAGTAATTCTTGCGTAAACCAAGTAAACTGTGAGTATCAACTGTGAGTATCACATGAAGGTGAGAGCACACCTGGAGTATGGTGTGAGTTAGTAAGCGTGGAGTAAAGT
>NW_011207373.1:0-530 GCF_000146605.3 Meleagris gallopavo
CTTCTCCTTCCTTGTATTGCGGTTTGTCCTTCGTTCTTTTCTGCAGTGAGGCTTTTTTGTTTGCTTTGCGGCGTCTTTGTTTCATACTTGTTTGTTCTTTGTCTTTCCTGCTCCTTTCTTTTGCATGATCTTGTTCGTTGCTGCAGGCATTCCTGTCGTGTTCAGAGTATGTTTCTTGGGTGTGCTTTGAGTGTCTCCTTTGCTTTCCGTCTTTGCGTTGCCTTGCTTTGCCTTCCTTGTCTCCTTGCCCATGCAGTTTTTTCCCTTGCCTTCAGTTCCCTGATGCTGTCTCTGGGCCTTGACTGTTGTGTTTTTCCTTTGCAGGCTTCTGGAAGCGCAGCCAGCTGTCTAGGCGTTTGTGCAGTGCTTGCTGCATTTGCAGCTCCTTCTGGGTTTCCCAGGTGGGTCCACGCCTCGTGGGCATCCTTGCCTCTTGCCTTGTGCTGGCCGGTCGGCTTTTCCTCTGCTGGCTGGGTGGATCCATGCCCGGTAGCTACCTTCCGTCCTCCTTGGCATGACTGCCGGTGCTT
>NW_011207374.1:0-560 GCF_000146605.3 Meleagris gallopavo
CATCATGCTTAATATATACAAACAAAATATAAACACACGCTCTAGGAATTACTGACTGCACTCCCTCAACATCAAGTTCCCTTGCGGTACACATTGAACATCCCCGTTTTCCTGCATCACCCACCAAGTGGTCCCAGGTCCCTGGGCAAAAACAGTTCCACGAAGAGGTTTGTCCTTCTCAGAGGCTGGAAGAACCCAAACTGCCTTTCCCAACATATTCTTTACATGTACAACAGGGACTTTATCTCCCTCTACGGTATGTAGGGAGCTGGACTGGGTTGGACCACCACGATTGATAGATCCTCTGGTATTGACTAACCAGGTGGCTTCTGCCAAATGCTTCTCCCAGTGCTTAAATGTACCGCCTCCCATTGCTTTCAGCATAGTTTTTAACAACCCATTGTATCGTTCAATCTTACCTGAGGCCGGTGCATGGTAGGGAATATGGTAAATCCACTCAATACCATGACCTTTAGCCCAGGTACCTACAAGAGAATTTTTAAAATGAGTCCCATTATCTGACTCAATTCTTTCTGTGGTACCATGTCGCCACAGGACTT
>NW_011207375.1:0-310 GCF_000146605.3 Meleagris gallopavo
GCTCTCATGCGTAGAAAGCGGCGCTCGCGCTGAACCGCTCCGGAGAGTTTGCCGACGCTGGTCGAGAAATCGCGCTTCTCCCCGAGTGCCGCTTTCAGCCGTCAGCAGTGCTCTCGTGTTTCTCACTTGCCGAGAACGGGCGACTTGTGCCTGCTGCTTTTCTCCGACGCGCGAGCGGTCTCGCGTCCGCACGTCGGAGAGGAGCGGTTTGCACTTCGCCTTGGGTCCATGCAGAATGCACTAGGCCTAGCTGTGAATACGGCGTGTCTGCCTTCATTTCGAGCGGCAATTCTTTTTTGGTGTTGTTCTC
>NW_011207376.1:0-625 GCF_000146605.3 Meleagris gallopavo
AATTTTCTCCCTCCAAAATATTATATATTCTGCCACAAATCCCAGTTTTACTCCCCAAAAATACACCTATTTTCGGCCAGGAACTGCAGTTTTCTACCCAGAAATATGATATTTTCTACCAGAAATCCCCAGTTTTCTCCCAGAAATATGAGAGTTTCTACCACAAATGCCAGTTTTCTGCCTGAAAGTATGACATTTTCTGGCAGGAACTGCAGTTTTCTCCTGGAAATATGACCTTTTCTCCCAGAAATACCCGTTTTCTCCCCAAAAATACGACATTTCTCACTGACATAGGTGTTTTCTCCAAAGAAATAAAACATTTCCTCCCAGAAATACCAGTTTTCTCCCAGAAATAGGACATTTTCTCAATGAACTTGCTGTGTCTTCTCAGAAATACCTGTTTTCTCCCAGAAATAGGACATTTTTCAACCAGAAACATGACATTTTCTTCCAGAAATACCAGTCGTCTGCCTAGAAATATGACATTTTTTCCCAGAAGTTGCAGTATTCTCCCCTGATATATGACGTTTTCCCCTAGAAATAACAGTTTTCTCCAATTATAGATGACGTTTTCTCCCAGAAATACAAGCTTTCTCCATGAAAGATGACATTTTGTGCCAGAAAT
>NW_011207377.1:0-531 GCF_000146605.3 Meleagris gallopavo
GGGTTGATCCAAGCTGCACTGGAACAGGGAGGTGCTCCTGAGCATTTACAGTATACTGATGACATCATCGTGTGGGGCAACACAGCAAAGGAAGTTTTTGAGAAAGGAGAGCAAATAATCCAGATCCTTCTGCGTGCTGGTTTCGCTATTAAGCGAAGCAAAGTGAAAGGGCCTGCCCAGGAAATTCAGTTCCTAGGTATAAAGTGGCAAGATGGCCGTCGTCACATCCCAACAGATGTGATCAACAAAATCAGCGCCATGTCTCCACCCACTAATAAGAAAGAGACACAATCGTTCCTGGGTGTAGTGCGTTTTTGGAGAATGCATGTTCCAAACTACAGCCTCATTGTAAGCCCCCTTTATCAGGTGACACGGAAGAAGAATGATTTTATGTGGGGTCCTGAGCAGCAGCAGGCTTTTGAGCAGATTAAACAAGAGATAGCCCGTGCCGTGGCCCTGGGGCCAGTACGGATGGAACAGGAGGCGAAGAACATCCTCTACACTGCTGCTGGAGAGAAAGGTCCCACTTGG
>NW_011207378.1:0-439 GCF_000146605.3 Meleagris gallopavo
CCCCAATCGACCCCATGTCACCCCATACTGCCCCATAGCAACCCCATATAAAACTCCAGATCGCCCCCTAGCAACCCCATATTGCCCCCTCTGGCCCCACAGTGACCCCATATCACCCCCTCTCACCCCATATTGCCTCATATTGACCCCATATTGACCCCATATCGACGAATACAGCAAGGAGAGAGTGTGAGTAAAAACCTGGAGAAAAGTCAGAGTAAAGAAGGAGTAAAGTATGGGTAAACCCAGAGTAAAGTATGAATAAATGTTGAAGTAAGGTGTGAGTACACCTGGAATAGAGTGTGATACCCAGTTGTGGGAGTAAAACCTGGAGAAAAGTCAGAGGAAAGCATGAGTAATTCTTGCGTAAACCAAGTAAACTGTGAGTATCAACTGTGAGTATCACATGAAGGCGAGAGCACACCTGGAGTATGGTGTG
>NW_011207379.1:0-704 GCF_000146605.3 Meleagris gallopavo
CTCACCCCATATTGCCTCATATTGACCCCCATATTGACCCCATATCGACGAATACAGCAAGGAGAGAGTGTGAGTAAAACCTGGAGAAAGTCAGAGTAAAGAAGGAGTAAAGTATGGGTAAACCCAGAGTAAAGTAGTGAATAAATGTTGAAGTAAGGTGTGAGTACACCTGGAATAGAGTGTGATAGCCAGTTGTGGGAGTAAAACCTGGAGAAAAGTCAGAGGAAAGCATGAGTAATTCTTGCGTAAACCAAGTAAACTGTGAGTATCAACTGTGAGTATCACATGAAGGTGAGAGCACACCTGGAGTATGGTGTGAGTTAGTAAGCGTGGAGTAAAGTGTGAGCAGAACCCAGCGGAAGTTGTGCGCACGTCTGTGCCCGCGACGGGGGGCCGTGGGCTTCCCTCCCCCCCGGCCCACAGAATGGGAAGGGAAGGGGAGACGGGGACGGGGAGCTGGGAGCTGGGCTCCAGGAAGGAAGAAGAAGAACAAAGCGACAACGATCTGCGGACAAAACTTGTTTTACTGAGTGCGATGGCGGAGTGCGAGTTAAGCCGACGCCATGGCGCCTCGTGGGAGCTGAGAGGAATAAATGAGAGGGGACAGAAGAGTTCCTGAGGCGGAGTCACACCTGGAAAGCTGGGAACGGCTTCCAATGACCCCAGTCGACCCCAACGGCCCCGGTGACCCCAGGGACCTCACA
>NW_011207380.1:0-942 GCF_000146605.3 Meleagris gallopavo
AACCTCCCCTGTCTCACTTGAAAACCATTTCCCCTTGTCCTATCGCTATCCACCCTCCTAAACAGCCGTTGCCCCCTCCTGCTTATGCGCTCCCTTCGAGTCTTGGAAGGCTGTCATGAGCTATCTCCAGAGCTTTCTCTTCTCCCACAGAAACAATCCCAGTTCCCTCAACATTTCTTTCTAAGAGAGGTGCTCCAGCCCTCTGATCATCTTTGTGGCCCTTCTCTGGACCTGCTCCAAAAGCTCCACATCATTCCCGTGCTGGAGCCCCAGGCCTGGACGCAGTGCTGCACATGGGGCCCCACACCAGAGCCAAGTCGAGGGGGGACAATCACCTCCCTCTCCCTGCTGGTCGCTCCTCTTTGATGCAGCCCAGGATACAGTTGGCCTTCTGGGCTGCAAGTGCACACCTACTGGCTTATGTCCAGCTCTTTGTCCACCAGGATCCCCGAGTCCTCCGCAGGGCTGCTCCCAAGGGCTTCTACGCCCAGTTTGTACAAGCATCTGGGTTCCCCTTCATCAGGGACATCAACAGTGGGGTTGAGTGCACCCTAAGGACACCAAGCTGTGGGGTGCAGTGACACAGCAGAGGGACGGGATGCCATCCACAGAGACCTCAACAGGCTGAGCAGTGGGCACAAATCCAAGTGCAGGGTCAGTAGCTGGGATGAGTGAACAGCCACCACCAAAACATGCTAGGGGATGAAAGGACTGAGCGTAGTCCTGCTCCATAAGGCCTGGGAGTACTGGTGGGTGGGAGCTGGACACAAGCCAGCAGTGGGCCCCTCCAGCCCAGAAAAGCCAACCGTATCCTGGGCTGCATCCAAAGATGCGCAGTCAGCGGGCGAAAGGGAGGAGATCCCCATCCCTCTGCTCTGCGCTGGTGAGGCCTCAGCTGCAGTGCTGCGTCCAGACTGCGGAGTCCTCAGTGCAGGGAGACAT
>NW_011207381.1:0-608 GCF_000146605.3 Meleagris gallopavo
CGTCCCATCCCCTTAACTCTGCCCCGTCCCATCCCCTTAACTCTGCCCCGTCCCATCCCCTTAACTCTGCCCGTCCCATCCCCTTAACTCTGCCCATCCCATCCCCTTAACTCTGCCCATCCCATCCCCTTAACTCTGCCCCGTCCCATCCCCTTAACTCTGCCCTGTCTCACTCCCTTAATTCTGCCCCATCCCATCCCCTTAATTCTGCCCCATCCCATCCCATCCCCTTAACTCTGCCTCGTCTCATCCCCTTAATTCTGCCCTATCCCATCCTCTTAACTCTGCCCCATATCCCCTTAACTCTGCCCTTCCCACCAACTTAACTGCATCCCCACTCAACACCCACAAACTCCTCCATCTGTCCCCCCACCAAAGAACCCCCCTCCCACTTTGGGGCTGCTCAGATTACCCCTCCCCACAAACAAACCCCCCAGTTGGCCCCACTAGGGTTGTGTGGGGCCGTATCCTGAGTGGGGCTGAGCTGGGGAGGGTTGGGGGGGTCCCAGTCCCATGTGGGTCCCACACGGTGCCCCTGGCCCTCAGCTTGCAGCCAGATGGGGTGGAGGGGGGGGGGGAGGAGGAAAGTCCCATGCATGGAGAAGGGG
>NW_011207382.1:0-414 GCF_000146605.3 Meleagris gallopavo
CTGGTAACAGCCTTTCAATACCTAAAGGAAAGAACAAGGGAAAATGGAGGTGAAATCTAAGGAAAATGTCTTGTACAGTGAGGGTGCTGAGGCAGTGGCACAGGTTGCCAGAGACATGGTGGATGTGCTGGCCCTTTCAAGGTGAGCCTGGCTCAGACTCTGAGCAACTTGATCTAGCTGTGGATTGTCAGCATGGGGGATTCGGATCACATCGCAAACCTACCTGCATACAAGCAGCGCACCAACATGGGGTGCATGATGTTCATTACCTGCTGGACACATCTCACACCACTGACTGGAGGAGCCCAGGCAATCCTTCAACTCCATCAGGCTGCAAAATGAAATCAGAAGAGACGCAGAACATAATTTAAAACACAACAAGGATGCACACAATGCCCTTAAAAAACACCCACC
>NW_011207383.1:0-675 GCF_000146605.3 Meleagris gallopavo
CCCTGCTGTGCTGAGCAAAGAGCTGCTCCTTGGCACAGCTGCATGCCTGTATGAGCTCCGTCTGTACAGAACCCAGGCCAAGCTCAGCAGCAGAGAATGTCATTTACTCTTCCCCACTGATCCCCCTTGAGGTGTCCCTGGCTCTCCATAGCCAGCAGCGCCTAGAAGACAACAGCTTCATGATTATTCCTGGAAGTCTGCTGCATTAACTCCAAATTTCCAGTGCACACTGACTGATTCCAGACATAAAGGCTCTTCCCACCAGAAACAAAAAGGACACGCAGACAAGGACAGGGAGGGTTTGCTTCCCCTGGGCAGGGCAGTGATCCAGCAGAGGCAGTGCTGGCATCTCATCCCCAGATGGAAAACCTGCAGCTAAAATTGGATTCAGCTCCCGGAGGACCCAGAACGGTTTCAGGGATTCCTCTGGCTCAGTTCAGCTGTGCACAAGGAGTTGCCTGCAGGCGAGCTCCTGCTCTGAGTCTTCGGTCCTTCACAGGGTGTCAGCTGCTCACAGACAGAGACTGGGTGATGGCCAAGGTGCCTGGGAGCTGCTGGATGTGTGCGAGTGCTTGTGAAGTGTCATGGATAGTTGTGGGCAGCGAAATTCTGGCGGGCACTGGTCTCTGTGGAAGGCAAGATGGATGTTCTGAAGATGTTCATTAATGTCGATGT
>NW_011207384.1:0-521 GCF_000146605.3 Meleagris gallopavo
AAAAAAAAAAAAAATCACTCACTCCATCACCAAAGAACAAGGCAAACTCCAAAGGAAGCACTCCCCAGGTTCAAATGCTGCCCCTACTCTTCCCAGCCCTTAAATGGGATCAGGGAGGGGTGGAGCCTGGCTCTGCCCCACTCCACAGCCAAACTGCCCCCAGCTGTGCTCGCAGGGCTGCACCCCGCCCCAGGTGTTGCCACAAAAACAGGAGGGCAAGGGAATGCCCAGGCAAAGGCAAGGGCCAAGAGAACATGGAAGGAAATGCCAAGGATGACGGCCCAGACAATACGGCAGGGAACGCCAAAACTGAATGCCGACATGAATGTGGCAACACAAAGCCAAGGGGAATGGCCAAGAGAATGGGGCAAGGAACACAAAAATAGGAGGACAAGAGAATGTAATAGTGAAAACAGTGCAAGACCAGAGACAAGCAAGACACAGAACAAAGAGGATAGGCAGCCTTCTGTGGGCACCATGAAGCGAAATTCAGAGCTCTGGGGGAACCCTATTGTGCCGGG
>NW_011207385.1:0-462 GCF_000146605.3 Meleagris gallopavo
TACATTTTATACCGCAAATAGCCGCTTTCTTCCAAAAATATGCAGTTTTCTGCCAGGAACTGCAGTTTCCTCCCACAAATACCATTTTTCAACCAGAAATAGGACGTTTTCTCCCAGAAATATCAGATTTTGCCCCCAAAACATGACATTTTCTCCCAGTAATACGAGTTTTCTCCCAAAATATGATATTTTGCTCCAGAAATTCCAGTTTCATCACCAAAGACTCTACGTTTTTCACCAGAAATACCTATTTTATCCCCAAACATGACATTTTCTCCAGAAATACCAGATTTCTTCCCCAAAATATGACACCTTTTCCAAGAAATAGTAGATTTTTCCCCAAAAATATGATATTTTCTCCAAGAAATGCCAGTTTTATCGCATAAAATACGACATTTTATACCGCAAAATAGCCGCTTTCTCCCCAAAAAATATGCCATTTTCTGCCAGGAACTGCAGTTT
>NW_011207386.1:0-757 GCF_000146605.3 Meleagris gallopavo
CCGCATCAATACATCATGTAGTATACTGGAAGTTAAAGTGTTAATGCTCCAATTCAAGGCACCTATCCCTATACGTTACAGAAGTCATGGGATCTGGCCCTTCCGGGTGGGGCGGTCTCTTACTGCCTGGCAGTGGGTGCTGGAGGGTGCTTTCCTGGCCGTTCCAAGCTTTTCAGGTTTGAATCGGTATCGGGAACTCTCTCTCTCTCTCTTTCCTGTTTTATTTGATTTATTAGTCTCAATTTCAATCAGATTGAATTATATTGTGTTATCTTGCATTCCGATATCATAATTAGTAAAATAAGTTTTCCTCCATAGATTGTTGCCGCTGTTTTTTTGTTTTCCTCCCTTCTTTCCCATTTTGTGGGCTGGGAAGGGGAGGGCAGGGGCCTATCGCCCCCCTGTCACGGGTGTAGATTGATCTCGTTAACTCCGTGACAGAAAGAAATGTTGAGGGAACTGGGATTGTTTCTGTGGGAGAAGAGAAAGCTCTGGAGATAGCTCATGACAGCCTTCCAAGACTCAAAGGGAGCGCATAAGCAGGAGGGGGCAACGGCTGTTTAGGAGGGTGGATAGCGATAGGCCAAGGGGAAATGGTTTTCAAGTGAGACAGGGGAGGTTTAGGTTGGTTCTTAGGAGGAAGCTTTTCACGCACAGGGTGGTGACGCACTGGAATGTGTGCTTGAGAGTCACTTCCAGGATGATCTGCTCCATGATCCGTGACCAGCACAGAGGTGAGACTGACATGCTGGTAGTT
>NW_011207387.1:0-603 GCF_000146605.3 Meleagris gallopavo
AATACAGGCAGGGACATAGTATTCAGAGGTAGGCGTAGTGCATTCTGCATGTAGACAAGGCGAAGTGCAAACCGCTCCTTTCCGATGCGCGCACAGGAGCCCGCTCACTCGTCGGAGAAAAGCAGCCGGCTGAAGTGGTCCGTTCTCGGCAAGTGAGAAACACCAGACCGCTGCTGACGGCTGAAAGCGGAGTTTGGGGAGAAACGCGATTTCTCGGCCAGCTACGGTAAAGTCTCCGGAGCGGTTCAGCGCGAATGCCTCTTTCAGGGCATGAGAGCGAAGAAGTGCGATTCCGACGCCGACAAGTGCGAATTTAGCCTCCTGCACTACCTGCGAGTGGGGGGTTTTTTCTCCGCAGTCCTGAAAGGATCTCTCCCCACTTTCTGAAACGCTCTCCCTGAGAGCACTACAGCTGTCGCTCCTCGAACTTGCAAATGCCTTATTAGAGTAGGGTTTCCCTTCCACTCTTTCCTGTCTGATGCAGATGTGTAGCAGTGGAAAACCTGACTAGAATGAATTGTGGCTCGAAATAAAGGCAGAGACATAGTATTCTGAGGTAGGCGTAGTGCATTCTGCATGTAGCCAAGGCGAAGTGCAAACCGC
>NW_011207388.1:0-695 GCF_000146605.3 Meleagris gallopavo
CTGTGCTGAGGGTTGCTGTTTGCCCCGGGAAGCCCAGCTGCACGCGGGCAGCCGTGGCCTGCACATCAGCCTCCCGTTGAGGCACGAGGAGTTGAGGCACATGGGGATGTGGGAGGGCGTGCAGCAGGAGGGGGCATTGGGCCCGAGCCCCGCTGGTGTTTGTCACAGCACAGGGGCTGCGGGGGACGCCGGCAGCGCAGAGCGGGGAAAGCCGGGCTGTGTGTAGGCCAGGGCATGAAATCTTCCCTCGGCACATGCGTAGCTGCTGAGGTTTTCCCCCAAGTCTTCGTGCTCTTGGATAATAAGGCTCTGCAGCAAAAGCAGCGGGGCACTCCTGATAGCTGGGGCTCAGGAAAGGGCCAGAAGAAGAGGGGTGGCCAGCAGGGACAGGGAGGTTGATGGTCCCCCCTCTCCTCTGCTCTTGTGAGGCCCCATCTGCAGTGCCGTGTCCAGGTCTGGAGCCCCAGTACAAGAAAGGCAGAGAGCTGTTGGAGAGGGTGCAGAGGAGAGCCACAGAGATGATCGAGGGGGCTGGAGCGGCTCCCCTACGAGGACAGGCTGAGGGAGCCGGGCTTGTTCAGCCTGGAGAAAAGAAGGCTGCGGGGTGAGCTCATTGCAGCCTTCAGTACCTAAAGGAGCCTACAAACAGGAGGGGAATCAACTCTTTGAAAGGGTAGGTAACAGCAGGACAAGGG
>NW_011207389.1:0-528 GCF_000146605.3 Meleagris gallopavo
GGAAAGCCGGGCTGTGTGTAGGCCAGGGCATGAAATCTTCCCTCGGCACATGCGTAGCTGCTGAGGTTTTCCCCCAAGTCTTCGTGCTCTTGGATAATAAGGCTCTGCAGCAAAAGCAGCGGGGCACTCCTGATAGCTGGGGCTCAGGAAAGGGCCAGAAGAAGAGGGGTGGCCAGCAGGGACAGGGAGGTGATGGTCCCCCCTCTCCTCTGCTCTTGTGAGGCCCCATCTGCAGTGCCGTGTCCAGGTCTGGAGCCCCAGTACAAGAAAGGCAGAGAGCTGTTGGAGAGGGTGCAGAGGAGAGCCACAGAGATGATCAGGGGGCTGGAGCGGCTCCCCTACGAGGACAGGCTGAGGGAGCCGGGCTTGTTCAGCCTGGAGAAAAGAAGGCTGCGGGGTGAGCTCATTGCAGCCTTCAGTACCTAAAGGGAGCCTACAAACAGGAGGGGAATCAACTCTTTGAAAGGGTAGGTAACAGCAGGACAAGGGGAAATGGTATGAAGTTGAGGGAGGGAGGATGTCAGGATG
>NW_011207390.1:0-523 GCF_000146605.3 Meleagris gallopavo
CCAAGGGAGGAGATCCCCCATCCATCTGCTCTGCGCTGGTGAGGCCTCAGCTGCAGTGCTGCGTCCAGATGTGGAGTCCTCAGTGCAGGGAGACATGGAGCTGTGCGAGTGCATCCAGAGTACAGCCACAAACACGAACCCAAGGATGGAACCCCTGTCCTGTAAGCAAGGAGAGCTGGGGCTGTTCAGCCTCGTGGAGAAGTGAAGGCTCCAAGGGAACCTGGTAACAGCCTTTCAATACCTAAAGGAAAGAACAAGGGAAAATGGAGGTGAAATCTAAGGAAAATGTCTTGTACAGTGAGGGTGCTGAGGCAGTGGCACAGGTTGCCAGAGACATGGTGGATGTGCTGGCCCTTTCAAGGTGAGCCTGGCTTCAGACTCTGAGCAACTTGATCTAGCTGTGGATGGTCAGCATGGGGGAGTCGGATCACATCGCAAACCTACCTGCATACAAGCAGCGCACCAACATGGGGTGCATGATGTTCATTACCTGCTGGACACATCTCACACCACTGACTGGAGT
>NW_011207391.1:0-405 GCF_000146605.3 Meleagris gallopavo
TCTTACAAAATATGATATTCTGCCCCAGAAATTCCAGTTTTATCACCGAAGACTCTACGTTTTTCACCAGAAATACCTGTTTTATCCCCAAACATGACATTTTCTCCCAGAAATACCAGTTTTCTTCCCCAAAACATGACATCTTTTCCAAGAAATAGTACATTTTTCCCCAAAAAGATGATATTTTCCCCAAGAAATGCCAGTTTAATCGCAAATATACGACATTTTATACCGCAAAATAGCCACTTTCTCCCAAAAATATGCCATTTTCGGCCAGGAACTGCAGTTTCCTCCCACAAATACCATTTTTTCAACCAGAAATAGGACGTTTTCTCCCAGAAATACCATTTTTCAACCAGAAATAGGACGTTTTCTCCGAGAAATAGTAGCTTACTCCCAAAATAT
>NW_011207392.1:0-732 GCF_000146605.3 Meleagris gallopavo
GGGGAGAAAACTGCCGTTTCGGTGGGAAAATGGCCTACTTCCGGGCGAAAACTGGGATTTCTGGTAGGAAACGCTGAGGTTTTTGTGAGAAAGCTGGTATTTCTGGCAGAAGACGTCATATTCCTGGTGAGAAATCTGGTATTTCTGGGAGAAAATGTCCTGTTTCTGGTTGAAACATGGTACTTGTGGGAGGAAACTGCAGTTCCTGGCGGAAAATGGCATGTTTTTGGGAGAAAACTGGTATTTGTGGTGGAAAATGTCGTATTTTTGTGATAAAACTGTCACTTGTTGGAGAAAATACCATATTTTTAGGGGAGAAAACTGCCATTTCTGAGAGTTAAATGCCGTATTTCCGGGAGAAAACTGGTATTTCTGGTAGAAAACGCTGATTTTGTTGTGAGAGAACTGGTATTTCTGTTCCAAAATGTCATATTTCATGGAGAAATCTGCTATTTCTGGAAGAAAACGTGATATTTCAGGGGAGAAATACTGCAATTTCTGGGTGAAAATGGCGTATTTTGGGGGGGAAACTGCCGTTTCTGAGAGAAGATGTCCTATTTTCGGAGGGAAAACCGGCATATCTGTGAGAAAATGTGATATTTCTGGGAGAAAACTGCAATTTCCTGGCAGAAAACGTCACATTCTTGGGGGCGAATCCTTGTATTTTCTGGTAGGAAACGTGTTTTGGGTGAGAAAACTGGTATTTCTGGAACAAAATGTAATATTTCAGGG
>NW_011207393.1:0-635 GCF_000146605.3 Meleagris gallopavo
GGGGTGAGTGATTCCTGCTTTCTTTCAGAGCTGTGAGCTCTGCTTTTCTGGAGGATCTCAAGCTGGATGGCTGTAATTATTAGGGCTATGTGCTAATTGCATCCATGCGGTGGGTGTTTTTTAAGGGCATTGTGTGCATTCCTCGTTTGTGTTGTAAATGATGTTCTGCGTCTCTTCTGATTTCATTTTGCAGCCTGATGGAGTTGAAGGATTGCCTGGGCTCCTCCAGTCAGTGGTGTGAGATGTGTCCAGCAGGTAATGAACATCATGCACCCCAATGTTGGTGCGCTGCTTGTATGCAGGTAGGTTTGCGATGTGATCCGACTCCCCCATGCTGACCATCCACAGCTAGATCAAGTTGCTCAGAGTCTGAGCCAGGCTCACCTTGAAAGGGCCAGCACATCCACCATGTCTCTGGCAACCTGTGCCACTGCCTCAGCACCCTCACTGTACAAGACATTTTCCTTAGAATTCACCTCCATTTTCCCTTGTTCTTTCCTTTAGGTATTGAAAGGCTGTTACCAGGTTCCCTTGGAGCCTTCACTGCTCCAGGAGGCTGAACAGCCCAGCTCTCCTTGCTTACAGGAGAGGGGTTCCATCCTTGGGTTCGCGTTTGTGGCTGTACTCTGGATGCA
>NW_011207394.1:0-513 GCF_000146605.3 Meleagris gallopavo
TGGGTGTTTTTTAGGGCATTGTGTGCATCCTTGTTTGTGTTTTAAATGATGTTCTGCGTCTCTTCTGATTTCATTTTGCAGCCTGATGGAGTTGAAGGATTGCCTGGGCTCCTCCAGTCAGTGGTGTGAGATGTGTCCAGCAGGTAATGAACATCATGCACCCCATGTTGGTGCGCTGCTTGTATGCAGGTAGGTTTGCGATGTGATCCGACTCCCCCATGCTGACCATCCACAGCTAGATCAAGTTGCTCAGAGTCTGAGCCAGGCTCACCTTGAAAGGGCCAGCACATCCACCATGTCTCTGGCAACCTGTGCCGCTGCCTCAGCACCCTCACTGTACAAGACATTTTCCTTAGATTTCACCTCCATTTTCCCTTGCTCTTGCCTTTAGGTATTGAAAGGCTGTTACCAGGTTCCCTTGGAGCCTTCACTTCTCCAGGAGGCCGAACAGCCCAGCTCTCCTTGCTTACAGGAGAGGGGTTCCATCCTTGGGTTCGTGTTTGTGGCTGTACT
>NW_011207395.1:0-494 GCF_000146605.3 Meleagris gallopavo
TGTCGCCACAGGACTTGTGTCTCAAGACCTAGTATGGTATTTCGGGCGGTAGCGTGGGGTACTGCATAGGTTTCAAGCCACCCAGTGTTGCCTCCACCATGGTGAGCACATAACGCTTACCATTACGAGATCGTGGCAAGGTGATATAATCAACCTGCCATGCCTCCCCATATTTGTACTTTTGCCATCGCCCTTCCTCCCAGAGAGGTTTCATTCTCTTGGCTTGTTTAATTGTGGCACACGTGTCACAGTCGTGAATGATTTGCGCAATAGCATCCATAGTTAAATCCACCCCTCGGTCTCTAGCCCACTTATATGTCGCATCTCTCCCTTGATGGCCTGAGGTCTCATGGGCCCATCGGGCTAGAAATAATTCACCCTTGTTCTGCCAGTCCAGATCTGTTTGGGCCACCTCAATTCTGGCAGCTCTGTCTACCTGATGGTTATTTTGCTGCTCTTCAGTAGCCCTATTCTTGGGCACATGGGCATCTACG
>NW_011207396.1:0-523 GCF_000146605.3 Meleagris gallopavo
CTAAAGGAAAGAACAAGGGAAAATGGAGGTGAAATCTAAGGAAAATGTCTTGTACAGTGAGGGTGCTGAGGCAGTGGCACAGGTTGCCAGAGACATGGTGGATGTGCTGGCCCTTTCAAGGTGAGCCTGGCTCAGACTCTGAGCAACTTGATCTAGCTGTGGATGGTCAGCATGGGGGAGTCGGATCACATCGCAAACCTACCTGCATACAAGCAGCGCACCAACATGGGGTGCATGATGTTCATTACCTGCTGGACACATCTCACACCACTGACTGGAGGAGCCCAGGCAATCCTTCAACTCCATCAGGCTGCAAAATGAAATCAGAAGAGACGCAGAACATAATTTAAAACACAACAAGGATGCACACAATGACCCTTAAAAAACACCCACCGCATGGATGCAATTAGCACATAGCCCTATTAATTACAGCCATCCAGCTTCAGATCCTCCAAGAAAAGCAGAGCTCACAGCTCTGAAAGAAAGCAGGAATCACTCACCCCATTCTAAGGGCTCACCCCAC
>NW_011207397.1:0-699 GCF_000146605.3 Meleagris gallopavo
GTGTGACGGGAGACAGCCAGCAGGTGGATGCCTGGTGGCTTTCCAGGGGGAAAGCACCGCTGCCCTGCGGTGCCACCACATTTGAGTGTCATCAGCATCAACTTCACCAGGAACTCACACGGTCCATTTAAAGCTCAACACTCGCCAGCTTTTGCTGACTTAATTTCTGCCATGCTGGCATAGGACAGCAGCTCACAGACAAGCACGGAGGCTTTGGAAGTAAATGATGGCAGAAGGTGAGGAGGAGGAGCTCAGTTCACTGATTATCACAAGCAACTGTGACACGAGCCAACCAGTAAGGAAGATAAGTGAGAAAACATCTGCTAAAGTACATAGCGAGGGGCCAGGAGCTCAGCTGGGTAAATTAGGGGGAAGCAGCTCAGGTAGGAAAGTGAGGGGCCAGCAGGTAAGCTAGGTGATTTTAGGAAGAAGCAGCTCAGGTAGGTAAAGGAAGGGACAGCAGCTCAGGTAAGAAGAGGCTACGGCAAGGGGGGAGGTGAGGGTAAGGGAGAAAAGAAAGAATGGGGCAGGTAGGGAAGGTTTAAGGGGAGTTTAAGCAATACTTATGATAAAAAAGAAAAATGAAAGAAAAAAAAAAAGAAAAAGAAAGAAAGAAAAAAAAAGAAAAAATAGAAAATTAAAAAAAAGATGAAAAAGGAATTAAAAAAAGATGAAAAAAAGAGATCCCTTAGGCACAAA
>NW_011207398.1:0-555 GCF_000146605.3 Meleagris gallopavo
CTCCTCGCCATCCCTGCCAGTGCTTTGCCTTCCTCCAGAGAGGTGTTTTGTTCCGACTGGCTGCCACAGACTCGTTCTGGGCTGGCGACCCTGAAGGTGCATGTGTGGTGGAGGCAGCAGCATGCCCAGTAGCTACCCTTTCCTCCTCCCGGGCACGGATGCCAAGATTTTGGCCTCCTGCACACTCGGTGGTCATCTGTGCTTTGCCATGACCTTGTATTTTTTTGCATTTTCATGTTGCTGCAATGGCTGCTGCTGCTGCATGGGTTGATGTTGGTTTCCTCGGTTTGTTTTCCATGTTGTTTTTCTGTGGTTTCTGCCTTGGTTTCCTGCTCCTTCTGCATTGCAATGCATTGGTTTTTTTTCCAGGGTTGTTTTATTTTCCCTTTTGTTTCTATTCTTGGAACTGCTTTTTCCTTTCCTGAGTGTATTCCCCTCTATTTGTGAGGATTTCAAGTGATTTTTGCTTTGCTCTCCTTGGCTTTTTATTACTTACGCTTTCTTTCCTTTTGCTGGTTTTTCCTGGCTTTGGTTTGCTCTTTGGTTATTGTTGGT
>NW_011207399.1:0-494 GCF_000146605.3 Meleagris gallopavo
TATGTCCCATTTATGGAAGGAAAGGAGTATTTCTTAGCAGAACTGCCATAGCATGTAGGGAAAATGTCCTATCCTGGGGAGACAAGTGGTATTAGTGGGAGAAGATGTCCTATTCTTGGTTGCAAGTGTCCTACTTGGTCTTGTCATCTAGTCTTTTTGGGAGAAAACGTGCGGTAGTTTGAAGAAAACAGGTATGCCTGGGAGAAAATACCATCTTTTTGGAAGTCACAGGCCCAATTTCCAAGTGAAATGTGGTATTTCTGGGAGGAAATGACAAGTACGTGGGAGAAAAGTGGGCAATAGTGGGAAAGACTGACTTCTCTTGGAGGGCAAGTGTGGTATTTTTGTGTGAAAAGGGGTTCCTTTGGGGAGAAAACGGGGTGTAGATGGGAGGAAATGTCCTGTTGAGGAGTGCCTAGCAGTATTTTTGAGAGAAAAGGGAAGGTACTTGTCAGAAAAGTGCTCTTTCTGGGAGAGAGTAGCATAGTTGGTTG
>NW_011207400.1:0-741 GCF_000146605.3 Meleagris gallopavo
CTGTTTAGGAGGGTGGATAGCGATAGGACAAGGGGAAATGGTTTTGAAGTGAGACAGGGGAGGTTTAGGTTGGTTATTAGGAGGCAGCTTTTCACGCCCAGGGTGGTGACGCACTGGAATGTGTGCTTGAGAGTCACTTGCAGGATGATCTGCTCCATGATCCGTGACCAGCACAGAGGTGAGACTGACATGCTGGTAGTTCCCCGCGTCACACTTTCTATCCTTCCTAAGAGGTGTGCTGTCACCTTTTTTCTCCTCACCAGGGACTTGACCTGACTGCCTCGACTTGTGAAATACCATGGAGAGTGGCTCGGTGACTGCAGCGGTGAATTCCCTCGGAACTCTGGGACTCATCTCGTCAGGACCCAAAGACTCGTGGATGTTTGGGTCCTCAGGTGGTCCAGAACCTGATCTCCCATTCCATGAGAAAGCAATGGCAGTTCCCCACCTCACCAAACCAAAGATGAGGGCTGTGCATAATGAGCAGTTCTCAGACAAGATGGAAGCAAAAAATGGTGTTGGGTACCTGAGCCTTCTCTGGTGGTAAGCAACATGGTGCACAGAGTGCAGCCATGTGCTCCGAGCAAGGAGCACAGGTTTGTGCAAGAGGCCCGGATGCAGGGCAGTGCCTTCATGACTGTATTGTGTCCAACAGGTGGCAGCAGAGCTGCGGTGCTCCCAAGTGCCGTAACAACTGCCCGGAGAGATGTGGTGGTCTCTGTGGAAACAGCAAGGAAGTGG
>NW_011207401.1:0-407 GCF_000146605.3 Meleagris gallopavo
AGGAATGTCGTGGCTCAGGAAGATCTGAGGAGGCCCAAATTGTTTGGGGCCTGGCTAATGCTTACCGGGCCTTATTCAATACTATCCTGGAGAGGGAGAGAGTTTGTGAAATTGAAAAGGAGAGTCTCAGGGAAACAGTGCAAAATGAGCGAGAGAGTCTCCTGGTCGAGAGAAACAGCCTCCAATCTGAGAGAGATGCCCTCCGAATTGAGAGAGACTCCCTGCAATCCAAACTCAACAGTCTTCAATCTCAACAAGACACCCTCCAATCTGAGCTAGATACTCTCATAATCGAACGAGACAGGCTCCGAGCTGAACTGGAGGATGAGAGCATTGGAACTGACCAACCTGATCAACTACAGGAAGCCCCACAATTGATGTCACTTGCCCCTGTAAGAGGACGGAAA
>NW_011207402.1:0-407 GCF_000146605.3 Meleagris gallopavo
CAGGGTGTCAGTTTGGGGGCGTCATCCAACACCCAGAAACCCACAGCCTGGGGGAAGCATACCAGGCCCTGCAGCCCCCAGCCCCCCCCAGAGCACCACCTCTGCCCTCCCACTCCTCTCCACCATCAGTCAGGAGGTGGGAGCACCCCGGCGTGTGGGTTTGGGGGCATCATCTGACAGCCAGAGAACCACTGCTGGCATCACCCGGGGCTTTCCATGCTGTGCTGTGCCAATAAATAAAGTAGCATCACAACTGTCCATGCTGTCCTTTTGTCATGTCATTACCTGACCCACTGCCGGACCTCGTGTGCCACTTGGCGTTGGCAGACAGCCATGGGTCGTGTGGGAATGGCTTTGGACTCCAAGAGTGGGGCTGCAACATCGCTGCGTTTCCACTCTCAGCACTG
>NW_011207403.1:0-512 GCF_000146605.3 Meleagris gallopavo
CGCATCACCTCTGCCCTCCCACTCCTCTCCACCATCAGTCAGGAGGTGGGAGCACCCCGGCGTGTGGTTTGGGGGCATCATCTGACAGCCAGAGAACCACTGCTGGCATCACCCGGGGCTTTCCATGCTGTGCTGTGCCAATAACTAAAGTAGCATCACAACTGTCCATGCTGTCCTTTTGTCATGTCATTACCTGACCCACTGCCGGACCTCGTGTGCCACTTGGCGTTGGCAGACAGCCATGGGTCGTGTGGGAATGGCTTTGGACTCCAAGAGCGGGGCTGCAACATCGCTGCGTTTCCACTCTCAGCACTGCTTCGCTCCTCCAGAGCCAGGGCCACAGACAAAGCAGCCGTCAGTCAGTCAGCTGGAAAAGCATCCCGGTACTCTGCAAGGGGACAGAGTGCTCTGCTCTGACAGCTTCCCTCAGCAGCCCTGCACTGAAATGCTTTGTGGGCTTCCTTCCAGCAAGCTGCTGAGGACAGAGGCAGTCACATCAGCTGCCTCTGCAT
>NW_011207404.1:0-900 GCF_000146605.3 Meleagris gallopavo
CTGCAATGAAGAGACTTTGTCCAGCGTACCTGCTGAGATGAGTGTAGGAACGTTAGATTCAACTGCAATTGAGTGTGCCCAGGCATATCAGAGAAAGGAGGGCTTGTAGAAATATGTAGGTGACAAAAGGGAGGCTAGGGGGAATGTGGGCCCAGCATAGAATGGGGCAGGGAACCTGATGAGACAGGACATGGAAAAGTCTCTGATACTCATTTCTTTCCTGACCTCACTGTTTATCAGTTAGTCTGGGCTTCTTGGAATCCCAGGTGCCAGAGACAGGTGGGAAATGTTGGTGCAAGGCAGATGTGCTGTTGGTGAAAGAGGAGGTGATCAGGGAATACCTAAGCACACAGGATCCCGTGTTGGAAGAGGCTGACAAGTATTGTAGGATTTTAGAGTGGTTGGGGTTGGAAGGACCCTAAAGACCCTGCATTTGCACCTCCCTTGCTGTGTGCACGGCTGTCACACAGTAGATCAGGATGCCTGGGGCCCTGGACATCTTGAACATCTCCAGGGGTGGGGCAGCCCCATCTTCTCTGGGTTGCCTGTTCCAGATCAGCTCCATGGCTCACATCACGATCCATGGAATGTTAGAAATTCCTTCCAAATGTCTAATGTAAAACTCTCTTTCAGTTTATTATCATTCATCCTTGTTCTATTATTCAGAAATGATGTAAGAAGTCAGTCACGAACTTTTTTATTTGAACAAGACCACAGCTAGGAGATATACAGAAGGCATTGTCCAGAGTAGTGCCTCCACATTTCAGATCCCCAATACAAGGAAGATGACTGCAAGTGGGAGTTGATAAAAATATGTTAACACTTTCCAACTTCAAATATTCTAGTGTGTCCTCTCTTTATACGCTAGAAAACACTCATATTTGAGGGATACTGTGTCTT
>NW_011207405.1:0-509 GCF_000146605.3 Meleagris gallopavo
AAAAATACGCCATTTTCACCCAGAAATTGCAATATTCTACCCAGAAATATCACATTTTCACCCAGAAATACCAGCTTTCTCCCTGAAATATTACATTTTGTTCCAGAAATACCAGTTTTCTCACCCAAAACACGTTTCCTACCAGAAATACAAGGATTCTCCCCCAAGAATGTGACATTCTCTGCCAGGAATTGCAGTTTTCTCCCAGAAATATCACATTTTCTCACAGAAATACCGGTTTTCCCTCCGAAAATAGGACATCTTCTCTCAGAAACGGCAGTTTCCCCCCCCAAAATACACCATTTTCAGCCAGAAATTGCAGGATTCTCCCCTGAAATATCACGTTTTCTTCCAGAAATAGCAGATTTCTCCTTGAAATATGACATTTTGGAACAGAAATACCAGTTCTCTCACAACAAAATCAGCGTTTTCTACCAGAAATACCAGTTTTCTCCCGGAAATACGGCATTTAACTCTCAGAAATGGCAGTTTTCTCCCCAAAAATATGG
>NW_011207406.1:0-494 GCF_000146605.3 Meleagris gallopavo
CACCACTGACTGGAGGAGCCCAGGCAATCCTCAACTCCATCAGGCTGCAAAATGAAATCAGAAGAGACCGCAGAACATCATTTAAACACAACAAGGATGCACACAATGCCCTTAAAAACACCCACCGCATGGACGCAATTAGCACATAGCCCTATTAATTACAGCCATCCAGCTTGAGATCCTCCAGAAAAGCAGAGCTCACAGCTCTGAAAATCAAGCAGGAATCACTCACCCCATTCTAAGGGCTCACCCCACACCCCAAAGGAAGCAGTCTCCAGATTCAGATGCTGCTCTTACACCTAGCAGCCCTTCAGTGCACTTGCCATCCCCCAAAAAAGAGAAGATCACAGCCCTGAAAAGAAAAAAAAGAAACCACTTACCCCATTCCAAGGACCAATACTCCCCCACACTCTCAAGTGAAGGAAGCAGCTTCCAGGTCCAAATACCTACCAGCCCTTAAGTACGCGCAGGGGTCCCTGCTAAAAAACAGAGAG
>NW_011207407.1:0-440 GCF_000146605.3 Meleagris gallopavo
TGTAAAAACTGGTGTTTGTGGGAGGAAAAGGGGTATTTTTTGTTAAAAACAGGTATTTGTGTGAGAAAAAGGGGTATTTTTGTGTAAAAACCGGTATTTGTGGTAGAAAATAGGTTATTTCCGGTGAAAAACAGGTATTTGTGGGAGAAAAAGGGGTATTTCCGTGTAAAAACAGGTATTTCCTGGAAGAAAAAGGTTATTTTTGTGTAAAAACAGGTATTTGTGTGAGAAAAAGGGGTATTTTCGTGTAAAGACAGGTATTTGTGGGAGAAAAAGGGGTATTTTGGTGTAAAAACAGGTATTTGTGGGAGAAAAAGGGTTATTTTCGGTTAAAAAGAGGTATTTGTGGGAGAAAAAGGGGTATTTTCGTGTAAAAACAGGTATTTGTTGGAGAAAAAGGTGTATTTTGGTGTAGAAACAGGTATTTGTGGGAGAAAAAG
>NW_011207408.1:0-416 GCF_000146605.3 Meleagris gallopavo
GACCCCATAGAACCAACAGGACCCCATAGGACGCCATAAGACCCCATAGAACCAATAGGGCCCAATAGGACCCCATAAGACCCCATAGAACCAATAGGACCCCATAGGGCCCCATAAAACCCCATACAACCCCTTAAGACCTCATAGAACCAATAGGACCCCATAGGATGCCATAAGACCCCATAGAACCAATAAGACCCCACAGGACCCCATAAGAGCCCATAGGACCTTAAAACCCCACAGGAACCCCATAGAACCAATAGGACCCCATAGGGCCCCATAGAATCAATAGGACCGCATAAGACCCCATAAAACCCCATAGGGTCCCATAGAACCAATAGGACCCCATAATACCCCATAAAACCCCATAAGACCTCATAGAACCAATAGGACCCCATAGGATGCCATAAGACCCC
>NW_011207409.1:0-744 GCF_000146605.3 Meleagris gallopavo
GGGCACGAGATGCGGATCTCCCTGTGGCTCTGAAGGCTCGTTTCCCCGCATCCCCTCCGTGTCCCGTGACGGGGAGAGTTGTTTCGTGGTCTTTCTTGAAACGTACGATGTCAGGAGGCTCGGACCCAGCTCCGGGAGCTCCGCACGGGGACAGCCAGGGACGTGGGAAACGGCCCTTGGGGATTCCAGCTGCGGGGCAGCAGCTCAGCACAGCGCCGCTGATGATTTGAGCAAAGCGAGAAGCAAAGGCGCACTTTGCCTGACTCTGCCGGGTTCCAGCACGGCTCGATCCATGGGATCAGTTCCCCTCTTTTGGGGCTGCCCAGCACCCCAGCCAGCCTGGCCTTGAACCCCTCATCCACAGGGATGGACGGGGCATCCACAGGCTCTCTGGGCGGCTGTTCCAGCACCTCATCACCCTCTCACTGATAAATTTCTCTCTGATACCTGAACTAAATGTCCACTCTTTTTGTTGAAAACTCTTCCCCTTTTGCTCTGTTGCTCTCTCCCCATGTTAAAAGCTGCCTTCCCTCCTGCTTAGCAGTTCTCATCTAATTCCTGGAAGGCCACATCAGGTGTCCCCAGAGTATTCTCTTCTCCAGACTGAACAAGCCCAGCTCTCACTGCTGGCTCAGGTGAAGCTTTTTGCCCGCCAGGACGCCTGCGTCCTTCTCAGCAGGGCTGCCCTCGAGGAGTTCTTCTCCCAGTCTGCACGTATATCTGGGATTGCCCCGACCCAGGTGC
>NW_011207410.1:0-638 GCF_000146605.3 Meleagris gallopavo
ATTTCACAAGTCGAGGCAGTCAGGTCAAGTCCCTGGTGTGGAGAAAAAAGGTGACAGCACACCTCTTAGGAAGGATAGAAAGTGTGACGCGGGGAACTACCAGCATGTCAGTCTCACCTCTGTGCTGGTCACGGATCATGGAGCAGATGATCCTGGAAGTGACTCTCAAGCACACATTCCAGTGCGTCACCACCCTGTGCGTGAAAAGCTGCCTCCTAATAACCAACCTAAACCTCCCCCGTCTCACTTGAAACCATTTCCCCTTGTCCTATCGCTATCCACCGTCCTAAACAGCCGTTGCTCCCTCCTGCTTATGCGCTCCCTTCGAGTCTTGGAAGGCTGTCATGAGCTATCTCCAGAGCTTTCTCTTCTCCCACACAAACAATCCCAGTTCCCTCAACATTTCTTTCTAAGAGAGGTGCTCCAGCCCTCTGATCATCTTCGTGGCCCTTCTCTGGACCTGCTCCAAAAGCTCCACATCATTCCCGTGCTGGAGCCCCAGGCCTGGACGCAGTGCTGCACATGGGGCCGCACCAGAGCCGAGTAGAGGGGGACAATCACCTCCCTCTCCCTGCTGGTCGCTCCTCTTTGAATGCAGCCCAGGATACAGTTGGCCTTCTGGGCTGCAAGTGCACACT
>NW_011207411.1:0-420 GCF_000146605.3 Meleagris gallopavo
CTGGAATGTGTGCTTGTAGAGTCACTTCCTACGGATGATCTGCTCCACTGATCCGTGACCAGCACAGAGGTGAGACTGACATGCTGGTAGTTCCCCGCGTCACACTTTCTATCCTTCCGAAGAGGTGTGCTGTCACCTTTTTTCTCCTCACCAGGGACTTGACCTGACTGCCTCGACTTCTGAAATACCATGGAGAGTGGCTCGGTGACTGCAGCGGTGAATTCCCTCGGAACTCTGGGACTCATCTCGTCAGGACCCAAAGACTCCTGGCTGTTTGGGTCCTCAGGTGGTCCAGAACCTGATCTCCCATGGCAGTGTGGGATGGGAAGGGGTGTGTGGGACTGAGGAAGCAATGGCAGTCCCCACCTCACCAAAGCAAAGCAAAGATGAGGGCTGTGCATAATGAGCGGTTCTCAGACA
>NW_011207412.1:0-431 GCF_000146605.3 Meleagris gallopavo
GGTAGTGCAGAGGCTGAATTCGCACTTGTCGGCATCGGAATCGCACTGCTTCGCTCTCACGCGCAGAAAGCGGCATTCGCGCTGAACCGCTCCGGAGACTTTGCCGTAGCTGGCCGAGAATTTGTGTTTCTCCCCGAACTCCGCTTTCAGCCGTCAGCAGCGGTCTCGTGTTTCTCGCTTGCCGAGAACGGGCCACTTCAGCCGGCTGCTTTTCTCCGACGAGTGAGCGGGCTGCTGTGCGCGCATCGGAAAGGAGCGGTTTGCACTTCGCCTTGGCTACATGCAGAATGCACTACGCCTACCTCTGAATACTATGTCTCTGCCATTATTTCGAGCCACAATTCATTCTAGTCAGGTTTTCCACTGCTACACATCTGCATTCAGACAGGAAAAGAGTGGAAGGGAAAACAAGCTCTAATAAGGCATTTGCA
>NW_011207413.1:0-593 GCF_000146605.3 Meleagris gallopavo
TCTGCTGATTTTTCCCTTGAAATAGCTGCAGAAACAACAAACATTGTCTGCTCCCCAGTGTTTGGCCTCACTGTTGGTTGAACTGCTCAAGAGAGCTTGCTTTGTGCTTGCGGTGGCACTGTTTGCACCTTGTGACCTGCAGCCGTAGCTTTGGTTTCCCTCTGAACGGTCTCCTGGCATCTTAAACAATCGACCTTCCTGGACCAAGAGCGCAGGAAAGGATGGGGCAAAATGGGCAAGGCCACCTGTGTGGGTCAGTGCCATTGCTGATCAGTCTGGGTAGGGAGAGATGCATCTTGGCATTGCCTGGCGAGCGCCTGCTGCACACCAGGGAAAGAAACAACTGTTCCTAGACTTGCTGTTCCTTGCTATGTGCCCATGATAAGGACTGAGTGCATTTCCTGCAGCTTTCTCTGCAGATGTGCTCCTCAGCCTGAAATCCTCCTCGTTTGTCCTCAGCTCCTCACCGTGGCCTGTGCTCTCTGTTGCAGACTGAGACCAATGGGAAGCCCGTGCTGGTCCGTGACGAGTCATCTCTTAATACTCCAGCTATTGCTGCAGGTCATGTTATTAAGAGATACGTCGCCCAGGCA
>NW_011207414.1:0-381 GCF_000146605.3 Meleagris gallopavo
AATTAGCACATAGCCCTATTAATTACAGCCATCCAGCTTGAGATCCTCCAGAAAGCAGAGCTCACAGCTCTGAACGAAAGCAGGAATCACGCACCCCATTCTAAGGGCTCACCCCACACCCCAAAGGAAGCAGTCTCCAGATTCAGATGCTGCTCTTACACCTACCAGCCCTTCAGCGCACTTGGGATCCCCAAAACAGAAGATCACAGCCCTGAAAGAAAAAAGAAACCACTTACCCCATTCCAAGGACCAATACTCCCCCACACTCTCAAGTGAAGGAAGCAGCTTCCAGGTCCAAATACCTACCAGCCCTTAAGTACGCTCAGGGTTCCCTGCTAAGAAAGAGAGAGACCAGCTCCACAATGGAGGAGAAAAAAAAGA
>NW_011207415.1:0-656 GCF_000146605.3 Meleagris gallopavo
GTTGTACGGCACTTGGGAGCACGCAGCTCTGCTGCCACCTGTTGGACACAATACAGTCATGAAGGCACTGCCCTGCATCCGGGCCTCTTGCACAAACCTGTGCTCCTTGCTCGGAGCACATGGCTGCACTCTGTGCACCATGTTGCTTACCACCAGAGAAGGCTCAGCTACCCAACACCATTTTGGCTTCCATCTTGTCTGAGAACTGCTCATTATGCACAGCCCTCATCTTTGCTTTTGCTTTGGTGAGGTGGGGACTGCCATTGCTTCCTCAGTCCCACACACCCCTTCCCATCCCACACTGCCATGGCAGATCAGGTTCTGGACCACCTGAGGACCCAAACAGCCAGGAGTCTTTGGGTCCTGACGAGATGAGTCCCAGAGTTCCGAGGGAATTCACCGCTGCAGTCACCGAGCCACTCTCCATGCTATTTCAGAAGTCGAGGCAGTCAGGTCAAGTCCCTGCTGAGGAGAAAAAAGGTGACAGTCTACAACCTCTCAGGAAGGATAGAAAAGTGTGAACGCGGGGGAACTACCAGCATGTCAGTCTCACCTCTGGGCTGGTCACGGATCATGGAGCAGATCATCCTGGAAGTGACTCTCAAGCACACATTCCAGTGCGTTCACCACCCTGTGCGTGAAAAGCTGCGTCCTAA
>NW_011207416.1:0-491 GCF_000146605.3 Meleagris gallopavo
CCCTACGGAGGTAGTGCAGGAGGCTGAATTCGCACGTTCTCGGCATCGGAATTGCACTGCTTCGCTCTCATGCGTAGAAAGCGGCACTCGCGCTGAACCGCTCCGGAGAGTTTGCCGACGCTGGTCGAGAAATCGCGCTTCTCCCCGAGTGCCGCTTTCAGCCGTCAGCAGCGCTCTCGTGTTTCTCACTTGCCGAGAACGGGTGACTTGTGCCTGCTGCTTTTCTCCGACGCGCGAGCGGTCTCGTGTCCGCACGTCGGAGAGGAGCGGTTTGCACTTCGCCTTGGGTCCATGCAGAATGCACTAGGCCTAGCTGTGAATACGACGTCTCTGCCTTCATTTCGAGCGGCAATTCTTTTTTGGTGTTGTTCTCCATGGCTACGCTTGTGCATGCTCGGAGGAAAAGAGTGGAGAGCAAAACCCTCTCTAATAAGGCTGTTGGAAGTTCGGGGCGCGACATTTGTTTCGCTCCCAGGGAGAGAGAGCGTGAC
>NW_011207417.1:0-343 GCF_000146605.3 Meleagris gallopavo
CTTTCATCCCCTAGCATGTTTTGGTGGTGGCTGTTCCCTCATCCCAGCTACTGACCCTGCACTTGGATCTGTGCCCACTGCTCAGCCTGTTGAGGTCTCTGTGGATGGCATCCCGTCCCTCTGCTGTGTCACTGCAGCCCACAGCTTGGTGTCCTTAGGGTGCACTCAACCCCACTGTTGATGTCCCTGATGAAGGGGAAACCCAGATGCTTGTACCAACTGGGCGTAGAAGCCCTTGGGAGCAGCCCTGCGGAGGACTCGGGGATCCTGGTGGACAAAGAGCTGGACATAAGCCAGTAGTGTGCACTTGCAGCCCAGTAGGCCAACTGTATCCTGGGCTGCA
>NW_011207418.1:0-368 GCF_000146605.3 Meleagris gallopavo
GGTGGTGGCTGTTCCCTCATCCCAGCTACTGACCCTGCACTTGGATTTGTGCCCACTGCTCAGCCTGTTGAGGTCTCTGTGGATGGCATCCCGTCCCTCTGCTGTGTCACTGCACCCCACAGCTTGGTGTCCTTAGGGTGCACTCAACCCCACTGTTGATGACCCTGATGAAGGGGAAACCCAGATGCTTGTACCAACTGGGCGTAGAAGCCCTTGGGAGCAGCCCTGCGGAGGACTCGGGGATCCTGATGGACAAAGAGCTGGACATAAGCCAGTAGTGTGCACTTGCAGCCCAGTAGGCCAACTGTATCCTGGGCTGCATTCAAAGAGGAGCGACCAGCAGGGAGAGGGAGGTGATTGTCCCCCTC
>NW_011207419.1:0-453 GCF_000146605.3 Meleagris gallopavo
CCACAAATACCAGTTTTCTCCCAAAAACATGCCATTTTCTGCCAGGAACTGCAGTTTCCTCCCACAAATACCATTTTTCAACCAGAAACAGGACATTTTCTCCCAGAAATACCAGCTTTCTCCCAGAAATAGGACGTTTTGTACCAGAAATGCCAGTTTTCTCACCAAAAACTCAGCGTTTCCTAACAGAAATACCAGTTTATGCCCGCAAGTAGGCCATTTTCTCTCAGAAATGGCAGTTTTCTCCCCCAACATGACGTTTTCTCCCAGGAATTGCACCTTTCTTCCTGAAATATTACATTTTCTCACCAAAAATACCAGTTGTCTCCCCAACAATATGGCAATATCTCCCAGAAATACCAGCTTTCCCACCCAAAACACAACGTTTCCTACCAGAAATACCAGGATTCTCCCCCAAAATAGGACATTTTCTGCCAGGAATTGCAGTTTTCT
>NW_011207420.1:0-718 GCF_000146605.3 Meleagris gallopavo
CATTTACGGGCTGGTTTGGTCCGATTCCATGAGTATAAGGGCGGAGGTATCCCCGGATCCGCGCCCCTGGAAAAGGAAAATAGGGGACCCCGAAATAATTGAAAACCATGGCATTAATCTGAGGTGAAACAAACTAATTTACTAAATATAGTGAATGCAGAATATTAGGAGAGAGTGAGAGTGTGTGTGTCTGGAAGGTGGATCGGCCTCACCACAACACTGAGATGAGAAGTGCAGTCCAGTTGAGCCGATGAAGAAGCGCAGGCAGTGAAGCGCAGGCAGAGAAGCACAAGCAAAAAATTGCAGGCGAAGAAGAGAGAATCAGGTGACCGTGCTGGGAGTTATATCTCCTCGCTCATCGCAAAAACCCCCTGGGGAAATGTAGTTCTTCTCCTCTGGTCAGGCTCCCGGAATTTGAGCAACAGCAGTCAAACCCCCAGTGCATTACATGATGTTATGATGTGGAATACTGATAACCAAAAATCATGAAACCATGACATTCCACCCCTTATTCCACATCACTACGTCATGCTTAATATATACAAACAAAATATAAACACACGCACAAGGAATTACTGACCGCACTCCCTCAACATCAAGTTCCCTTGTGGTACACATTGAACATCCCCGTTCTTTTGCATTACCCACCAAGTGGTCCCAGGTCCCTGGGCAAAAACAGTTCCACGGAGAGGTTTGTCCTTCTCCAAGGCTGGAAGAA
>NW_011207421.1:0-566 GCF_000146605.3 Meleagris gallopavo
AAAACAGTTCCACGGAGAGGTTTGTCCTTCTCCAAGGCTGGAAGAACCCAAACTGCCTTTCCCAACATGTTCTTTACATGTACAACAGGGACTTTATCTCCCTCTAGTGTATGTGGGGAGCTGGACTGGGTTGGACCATCACGATTGATAGATCCTCTGGTATTGACTAACCAGGTGGCTTCTGCCAAATGCTTCTCCCAGAGCTTAAATGTACTGCCTCCCATTGCTTTCAACACAGTTTTTAACTACCCATTTTATCGTTCAATTTTACCAGAGGCTGGTGCATGGTAGGGAATATGGTAAATCCACTCAGTACCATGATCTTTGGCCCAAGTATTCACAAGGGAATTTTTAAAATGAGTCCCATTATCTGACTCAATTCTTTCTGGGGTACCATGTCGCCACAGGACTTATTTCTCAAGACCTAATATGGTATTTCGGGCGGTAGCATGGGGTACTGCATATGTTTCAAGCCACCCAGTGGTTGCCTCCACCATGCTAAGGACATAACACTTACCACTGCGAGATCGTGGCAAGGTGATATAATCAACCTGCCACGCCTCCCC
>NW_011207422.1:0-414 GCF_000146605.3 Meleagris gallopavo
GACAGGATGAAAGGAGTGTTTGTGATGCTACTGATTTGCATCTTGTTCTTTGTGTTTGAGAGCCAGAAGCCGAGAGGAGAACATGACTAGAGACTGGAAGCCCGTGTCCTCTGCTGCACAGCTGGAGAGATGTTCCATTTTCGACATGGACATTTGTGCTGGGAGATTT
Organism: Meleagris gallopavo; assembly: GCF_000146605.3. Lineage (NCBI taxonomy): Eukaryota > Metazoa > Chordata > Aves > Galliformes > Phasianidae > Meleagris > Meleagris gallopavo. Next base: position 170 of record NW_011207422.1, read on the forward strand.
AGTCAAAAGGACAGTGGGATTGTTGCATGATTGGCAGGTGGTACTGGCAACTGGCATTGTGACGGCATGGGCATGTCACAGAAGGCAGAATGCTTTCAGATCCATGTGGCACACAGGTACTGGTGCCACGGGCTGCATAGGGAGAGCCTAGAAGAGCTGCATCCCTGTGCCAGCCTAATGCTCAGGAGAGTAGGATGGTGTGCAGAGGCTGAGGTAAGAGGGCAGGAGAGCGGGCCCGTCAGTGT
>NW_011207423.1:0-481 GCF_000146605.3 Meleagris gallopavo
AAAATCAGCGTTTTCTACCAGAAATACCAGTTTTCTCCCGGAAATATGGCATTTAACTCTTAGAAATGGCAGTTTTCTCCCCAAAAATATGGTATTTTCTCCAACAAGTGACAGTTTTATCACAAAAATACAACATTTTCCACCACAAATACCAGTTTTCTCCCAAAAACATGCCATTTTCCGCCAGGAACTGCAGTTTCCTCCCACAAGTACCATGTTTCAACCAGAAACATGACATTTTCTCCCAGAAATACCAGATTTCTACCCAGGAATATGACGTCTTCTGCCAGAAATACCAGCTTTCTCACAAAAAACTCAGCGTTTCCTACCAGAAATACCAGTTTTCGCCCGGAAGTAGGCCATTTCCCTCCGAAACGGCAGTTTCTCCCCCAAAATGACGTTCTCTCCCAGGAATTGCACCTTTCCTCCTGACATATTACATTTTCTACCAAAAATACCAGTTGTCTCCCCAACAATATGG
>NW_011207424.1:0-363 GCF_000146605.3 Meleagris gallopavo
GAAAAAAAAAGAAAATAAGGGACCCCGAAATAATTGAAAACAGTGGCAACAATCTGAGGTAAAACAAAGTAATGTACTAAATATGGTATCAACAGAATTTTATAAGGAGAGAGAATGTGAAATTGATGGTGGATCGGCCTTACCACAACGCTGAGATGAGGAGCGCAGGCAGAAGGAGCGCAGGCAGAGGAGCGCAGGCAGAGGAGCGCAGGCAGAGGAGCGCAGGCAGAGGAGAGAGCATCAGGTGACCTTGGCCGGGAGTTATATCTCCTCGCTGACCGCAAAGCCCCCTGGGGAAACGTAGCTGCTCTTCTCCGCTGGACAGGCACCCGGAACTTGAGCATCAGCAGTCAAACCCCCAGT
>NW_011207425.1:0-689 GCF_000146605.3 Meleagris gallopavo
GAAATTGATGGTGGATCGGCCTTACCACAACGCTGAGATGAGGAGCGCAGGCAGAGGAGCGCAGGCAGAGGAGCGCAGGCAGAGGAGCGCAGGCAGAGGAGCGCAGGCAGAGGAGAGAGCATCAGGTGACCTTGCCGGGAGTTATATCTCCTCGCTGACCGCAAAGCCCCCTGGGGAAACGTAGCTGCTCTTCTCCGCTGGACAGGCACCCGGAACTTGAGCATCAGCAGTCAAACCCCCAGTGCATTGCATGATGTTATGATGTGGAATACCGATAATGAAAAATCATGAAACCATGACATTCCACCCCTTATTCCACATCACTACATCATGCTTAATATATAAACACACGCACAAGGAATTACTGACTGCACTCCCTCAACATCAAGTTCCCTTGTGGTACACATTGAACATCCCCATTTTCCTGCATCACCCACCAAGTGGACCCAGGTCCCTGGGCAAAAACAGTTCCACGAAGAGGTTTGTCCTTCTCAGAGGCTGGAATAACCCAAACTGCCTTTCCAACATATTCTTTACATGTACAACAGGGACTTTATCTCCCTCTATGGTATGTAGGGAGCTGGACTGGGTTGGACCACCACGATTGATAGATCCTCTGGTATTGACTAACCAGGTGGCTTCTGCCAAATGCTTCTCCCAGTGCTTAAATGTACCGCTCCCATTGCTTT
>NW_011207426.1:0-535 GCF_000146605.3 Meleagris gallopavo
ATGTACAACAGGGACTTTATCTCCCTCTACGGTATGTAGGGAGCTGGACTGGGTTGGACCACCACGATTGATAGATCCTCTGGTATTGACTAACCAGGTGGCTTCTGCCAAATGCTTCTCCCAGTGCTTAAATGTACCGCCTCCCATTGCTTTCAGCATAGTTTTTAACAACCCATTGTATCGTTCAATCTTACCTGAGGCCGGTGCATGGTAGGGAATATGGTAAATCCACTCAATACCATGACCTTTAGCCCAGGTACCTACAAGAGAATTTTTAAAATGAGTCCCATTATCTGACTCAATTCTTTCTGGGGTACCATGTCGCCACAGGACTTGTGTCTCAAGACCTAGTATGGTATTTCGGGCGGTTGAGATTCCCCATCCGCGCTCGCTGCGTAATCAGCGCAATCCACTTACTCCAAGTGGCATCAGTAGCATGATGGGTGGAGGGACCCTTTCCCTTGAACATCCAGTTCAGCACTGGCAGTCGAGGTGCCAGAAGGAGCTGTGTTTCTGTACCGATTACTTCGGAAGC
>NW_011207427.1:0-492 GCF_000146605.3 Meleagris gallopavo
TGTAAACAAATAGCTTTTTCCCACTATCTTCTTAGTGTTGATAGTTTCCAAGCAGAATTACTGCTTGTGTGAATTGTCCTCTACATTACTTTTAACAGAGGCTTTTTTCCCCCCAGAGGAAAGAGGGGAGGGGGAAAAAAAAAAAAAAGACAAGGAACAAAACACCACTTCTGTCTTTCTGTAATGAAAGCCCTGTGAACTGTTCTACCAGAGTCCAGAACGTAGCCTCTTGCTCTGAGGAAGATTTGCAATCATGACTTGCATTTCATAATTTTCTAGCTGCCAGTGCCTATTGGAACTGCAACAGAAATGCTGAATGCAGCGATCTGGGAACTTGGAGAAAGTGAAGAGAAGGAAGAGGAGGATCTTTTCCTCCAGGAAAGGTTCTCTCAAGCTGCAGGTTCAGGAGCAAATCATTCCATCCATCTCCTAAGAAGTTATTGTTCTCTCCAGCTGACAGCTGCAAGGTACATGAGCCGTGTGATTTCAGGG
>NW_011207428.1:0-413 GCF_000146605.3 Meleagris gallopavo
TCATGACTTGCATTTCATAATTTTCTAGCTGCCAGTGCCTATTGGAACTGCAACAGAAATGCTGAATGCAGCGATCTGGGAACTTGGAGAAAGTGAAGAGAAGGAAGAGGAGGATCTTTCCTCCAGGAAAGGTCTCTCAAGCTGCAGGTTCAGGAGCAAATCATTCCATCCATCTCCTAAGAAGTTATTGTTCTCTCCAACTGACAGCTGCAAGGTACATGAGCCGTGTGATTTCAGGGAAGTGTTACGTTTGAGTAACAACTCAAAGTTCAATACTTTTTTTTTTTTCCCCAGTTTTCTCCCAAAACTCTCCCTCGGTGGGCAGAAGATGCCCAGTCCTTGCTTCAAATGCTCTGTCAGCAGGTGGATGCTTCAAAGGTAAACAACTTTGTCACTGTGCTCAGTGAAGAACA
>NW_011207429.1:0-656 GCF_000146605.3 Meleagris gallopavo
CTCTAAAACGGGGAGGAAGTCTACAGGCAATCCTTCAGAGCATCTAGAATATCAAGAAATCCTCTTAGACTGTTTCTTAGTAGCGTCATAGAGCTTACCGCTTTCATTCTTTTGTCAGTTTTTCACTCTTCAGCTTTTCCATTTTTCATTTACAGATTTCTTGGTATGTTAGGTACATTAATCTTTAGCCAACGAGTGGAAAACATAAGGAATGTTCTACAGTTTCCCTTTGGCTTTAGGCTTAGATAGGTGCTGAATTTCCTAGACTAACAGTGACTTTTTTTCCGTGCACTAAGCTGAAAAGCTCTTGCCCCTGGTTTGTAGCCTACATTAGAGTGTAAGTTGGCAGCATTCCTGTTCATACTTCTGCAGTACTGTTCCACCAGTGAGGCATGGCACACGGATCATGCTACCAGTCTAATCTAACATGCAGTGATGTGGCCGTGTTTGTGACAGCGTGCAGTGATGTGGCTGTGTTTGTGACAGCGTGCAGTGATGTGGCCGTGTTTGTGACAGCGTGCAGTGATGCGGCCGTGTTGTGACAGTGAGCAGACGAGTCACAATGGAGGTGGGCTGGGGCTGGTCAGGTAGCTGTAAGAGAGGCAGCGCTGTGGCACTTTGCCTCAGGCCTTCAGTGAGTGCAGTACGCACCTGCT
>NW_011207430.1:0-560 GCF_000146605.3 Meleagris gallopavo
TTTGTGACAGCGTGCAGGTGATGTGGCCGTGTTTGTGACAGCGTGCAGTGATGCGGCCGTGTTTGTGACATGAGCAGACGAGTCACAATGGAGGTGGGCTGGGGCTGTCAGGAGCTGTAAGAGAGGCAGCGCTGTGGCACTTTGCCTCAGGCCTTCAGTGAGTGCAGTACGCACCTGCTAGCGGCTAGCGGCTATGGCTTGGGTGGTCTTCATCACCCTGGCACTGATCGGAATGATCCTTTTGGGAATTCACCTCACGCATAGCAATATGCTGTTCTTTGGCCTCATTTGGTGCTTCAGGAAGACGCAGTATTTGCCAGGGAGCAGCAGCATGATCTGGATCTTTGCTGCGATCCTTGTTGTCTCCCTTAAGGCCTTCATCTTCCTCATGAAAGTGGCTCGAAAGGTCTTCATCGCCGTGGCGTTTATGAGAATCATCCGTCTGGGAATTCACCTCACGCGTGGCGATATGCATGAGCAGGTTCAGCTGCGTGTGGAGCAGCTGAGTCGGGACATGGCTCAGCTGCTGACCAAGACGGTGCAGTGGACCCAGCGGCAGA
>NW_011207431.1:0-646 GCF_000146605.3 Meleagris gallopavo
AGCTTATTTTAAATATATATATATATATGTATATTTGCTTTAGTTTCTGCTCCCTGTTCCATTTATTTACGTTCTCCCTTGCTTCATATGTAACTTCCAACCTTGGCATTTTGCAGATAATACCTTTTCCCCCTCTCATCCTTCGATGGCTCCTGATGGTCCCTTGTTTCTCAGTTTTAATGGGCTCTCAGTGTCATGAGCCCGTTCGCGTAAGAATTTGGGAGTGGCGTTCACTCCATGAATCTTATCACAGTTAGTGTCCCTAGTTGCTATCATGCAGACTCCACCAACCTCCAACAGATAGATACAGCTACAATATACACCCCTAAGGGGGAAGCAGGAATGCATTTTTTGATGAGCATAGATATGCTGTAGTAGATGTAACAGTGACTTAACAAGACTGGACATGGCTGGATGCACTTGGTTGTTTTCCACCTAGAGGACAGGTTACACACACCTACAGCACACAGCCCTCCTGCTGTGTCGTGAGGATCAGAGCGAACCCCATGGCTGTCTGAACTCTTCCAACCACAGAGGTAAGGTTCCTCAGCACAGCTGGATCCACTCTAGTCCCAGATGCAATTACTAAGATGCAATTATTTTCTTCTGATTTCTGTTCTATTTCAGCTCAGCGTAGTTTACTCAG
>NW_011207432.1:0-529 GCF_000146605.3 Meleagris gallopavo
ATCCTCCAGAAAAGCAGAGCTCACAGCTCTGAAATCAAGCAGGAATCTACTCACCCCATTCTAAGGGCTCACCCCACACCCCAAAGGAAGCAGTCTCCAGATTCAACATGCTGCTCTTACACCTAGCAGCCCTTCAGCGCACTTGCCATCCCCCAAAAAAGACAAGATCACAGCCCTGAAAGAAAAAAAGAAACCACTTACCCCATTCCAAGGACCAATACTCCCCCACACTCTCAAGTGAAGGAAGCAGCTTCCAGGTCCAAATACCTACCAGCCCTTAAGTACGCTCAGGGTTCCCTGCTAAGAAACAGAGAGAGCAGCTCCACAATGGAGGAGAAAAAAAAAAAAGAAAAAAATCAACTCACTCCATCACCAAAGAACAAGGCATACTCCAAAGGAAGCACTCCCCAGGTTCACATGCTGCCCCTACTCTTCCCAGCCCTTCAATGGGATCAGGGAGGGGTGGAGCCTGGCTCTGCCCCACTCCACAGCCAAACTGCCCCCAGCTGTGCTCGCAGGGCTGCACCCC
>NW_011207433.1:0-493 GCF_000146605.3 Meleagris gallopavo
CCCGGGCCGATCCTTGCCGGCGCGAGGCCGGCGCTGTGCGGGGCGGGGCTGAGCGCGGGGCGATCGCCTCCTGCTGCTGCCGGCTGCGCTGCTGCCGGTGCAAGCGGGCTTCTTGGCCGCCTGGGCGCTGCTGGCTCGCGTTCGGCCGAGCGTCGATCCGCACCTCCGGGTCCTTTTCCTGTGCCTTTCTGACCTGAGCCCAGCAGACATCGCAGTCCCCAGCCTGGATTGTGACCCGGTGTCTTTCCAGTGCAGCCCACCCCAAGCGCAGCCCGAGTGCCCGGACAGCAGCACCAGGGATCATTCCTTACGTTTTCTTCAAATATCTGTGGAGTACCTTTACGTTCTCTTAATCGAAACACTGTCTTTAACAGAATGAAACTGAAGAAATGAAATGTTGTAACTCCACTGAGAGCGTATCATCTCATGGGAGGCCTGCTAAAAGCTGTGGAACAGACGGTTCAGATGGTTCTCAGAGCACAGAATCTTCAGG
>NW_011207434.1:0-384 GCF_000146605.3 Meleagris gallopavo
ACCTACCTGCATACAAGCAGCGCACCAACATGGGGTGCATGATGTTGATTACCTGCTGGACAGATCTCACACCACTGATTGGAGGAGCCCAGGCAATCCTTCAACTCCATCAGGCTACAAAATGAAATCAGAAGAGACGCAGAACATAGTTTAAAACACAACAAGGATGCACACAATGCCCTTAAAAAACACCCACCGCATGGATGCAATTAGCACATAGCCCTATGAATTACAGCCATCCAGCTTCAGATCCTCCAGAAAAGCAGAGCTCACAGCTCTGAAATCAAGCAGGAATCACTCACCCCATTCTAAGGGCTCACCCCACACCCCAAAGGAAGCAGTCTCCAGATTCACATGCTGCTCTTACGCCTAGCAGCCCTTCAG
>NW_011207435.1:0-523 GCF_000146605.3 Meleagris gallopavo
CATGGGGTGCATGATGTTCATTACCTGCTGGACACACCTCACACCGCTGACTGAAGGAGCCCAGGCAATCCTTCAACTCCATCAGGCTGCAAAATGAAATCAGAAGAGACGCAGAACATAATTTAAAACACAACAAGGATGCACACAATGCCCTTAAAAAACACCCACCGCATGGATGCAATTAGCACATAGCCCTATTCATTACAGCCATCCAGCTTGAGATCCTCCTGAAAAGCAGAGCTCACAGCTCTGAAATCAAGCAGGAATCACTCACCCCATTCTAAGGGCTCACCCCACACCCCAAAGGAAGCAGTCTCCAGATTCACATGCTGCTCTTACACCTAGCAGCCCTTCAGTGCACTTGCCATCCCCCAAAAAGAGAAGATCACAGCCCTGAAAGAAAAAAAGAAACCACTTACCCCATTCCAAGGACCAATACTCCCCCACACTCTCAAGTGAAGGAAGCAGCTTCCGGGTCCAAATACCTACCAGCCCTTAAGTACGCTCAGGGTTCCTGCTAAAA
>NW_011207436.1:0-519 GCF_000146605.3 Meleagris gallopavo
ATCCTTTATCACTTTAGCTAGATTTAATTCCAGATGGGCTTTAGCCTTCCTCGTTGCATCCCTGCAGGCCCTGACTACATTCCTATATTCTTCCCAAGTGGTCAGACCCTTTTTCCACATTTCACGGACCTTCTTCTTTCCTTTGAGCTTGCGCATGAGCTCCTTGCTCATCCACACAGGTCTCCTGCCACCTTTTCTCGATTTCTTGCTCACAGGGACGCACCGATCCTGAGCTTGGAAGAAGAGCTGTTTAAATGCTGACCAGCTCTCAGAGGCCCCCTTACCTTCTAACACCCGAGCCCACGGGATAGCTCCAAGTAGGTCCGGGAAGAGATCGAAGTTGGCTCTCCTAAAGTCCAGGGTAGCAATCCTACTTATTGCTTTGCTTCTTCCACTCGGGATCTTGAACTCCACCATCTCATGATCACTACAACCCAAGCTGCCCCCAACCTTTACTTCCTTAACAAGTCCATCCCTGTTGGTGAGAATAAGGTCCAGTAACACCCCTCCCCGCGTCGG
>NW_011207437.1:0-443 GCF_000146605.3 Meleagris gallopavo
TCTACCAAAAATACCAGTTGTCTCCCCAACAATATGGCAATATCTCCCAGAAATACCAGTTTTCTCACCCAAAACACAACGTTTCCTACCAGAAATACAAGGATTCTCCCCCAATAATGTGACATTTTCTGCCAGGAATTGCAGTTTTCTCCCAGAAATACCACATTTTCTCACAGAAATACCGGCTTTCCCTCCGAAAATAGGACATCTTCTCTCAGAAACGGCAGTTCCCCCCCCCAAAATATGCCTTTTTCACCCAGAAATTGCAGTATTCTCCCAAGAAATATCACGCTTTCTTCCAGAAATAGCAGATTTCTCCATGAAATATGACATTTTGGAACAGAAATACCAGTTCTCTCACAACAAAATCAGCGTTTTCTACCAGAAATACCAGTTTTCTCCCGGAAATATGGCATTTAACTCTCAGAAATGGCAGTTTTCTC
>NW_011207438.1:0-357 GCF_000146605.3 Meleagris gallopavo
AGCCTCCTGCACTACCTGCGAGTGGGGGGTTTTTTCTGCGCAGTCCTGAAAGGATCTCTCCCCACTTTCTGAAACGCTCTCCCTGAGAGCACTACAGCTGTCGCTCCTCGAACTTGCAAATGCCTTATTAGAGAGGGTTTTCCCTTCCACCCTTTTCCTGTCTGAATGCAGATGTGTCGCAGTGGAAAACCTGACTAGAATGAATTGTGGCTCGAAATAAAGGCAGAGACATAGTATTCAGAGGTAGGCGTAGTGCGATTCTGCATGTAGCCAAGGCGAAGTGCAAACCGCTCCTTTCCGATGCGCGCACAGGAGCCCGCTCACTCGTCGGAGTAAAGCAGCCGGCTGAAGTGGCCC
>NW_011207439.1:0-567 GCF_000146605.3 Meleagris gallopavo
TGTGGAGCCCTCAGCACAAGGAGGACGTGGAGCTGTTGGAGCAGGCCCTCGCAGATGATCGGAGGGCTGGAGCACCACCCCTAGGAGGACAGGGTGAGAGAGCTGGGGGCTCTTCAGCTTGGGGAAGAGAAGGCTCTGATGAGGCCTTATAGCAGCACTCCAGTACTGAAGGGGGTCTACAGGAAAGCTGGGGGGGAACTTGTTATAAGGGTGGGTAGCGGCAGGACGAGGGGAAATGGCTTTGAACGGGAAGAGTGTAGGCTTAGACCGGGCATTTGGAAGAAATTCCCTACTGTGAGGCTGCTGAGGCACTGGGACAGGTTGCCCAGTGAGGCTGTGAACGTCCCCACCTTGGAGGCCTTCGAGGCCAGGCTGGATGGGGCTGTGAGCAGCCTGGTCTAGAGGGAGGTGTCCCTTCCGGCAGCAGGGGGTTGGAACGAGATGGTCTTAGAGGTCCCTTCCAAAACAAAGCAAACCAAACCATCCTGTGATTGTATGAAACTATGTACAGCGGTTCTTTTTAATACAAAACTAAACTCTATGATTACGTGACTCTCTATGGCTTTC
>NW_011207440.1:0-662 GCF_000146605.3 Meleagris gallopavo
GGAATGATGTGGAGCTTTTGGAGCAGGTCCACAGAAGGGCCACGAAGATGATCAGAGGGCTGGAGCACCTCTCTTAGAAAGAAATGTTGAGGGAACTGGGATTGTTTCTGTGGGAGAAGAGAAAGCTCTGGAGATAGCTGATGACAGCCTTCCAAGACTCGAAGGGAGCGCATAAGCAGGAGGGGCAACGACTGTTTAGGAGGGTGGATAGCGATAGGACAAGGGGAAATGGTTTTCAAGTGAGACAGGGGAGGTTTAGGTTGGTTATTAGGAGGCAGCTTTCAGCCCAGGGTGGTGACGCACTGGAATGTGTGCTTGAGAGTCACTTCCAGGATGATCTGCTCCATGATCCGTGACCAGCACAGAGGTGAGACTGACATGCTGGCAGTTCCCCGCGTCACACTTTCTATCCTTCCTAAGAGGTGTGCTGTCACCTTTTTTCTCCTCACCAGGGACTTGACCTGACTGCCTCGACTTGTGAAATACCATGGAGAGTGGCTCGGTGACTGCAGCGGTGAATTCCCTCGGAACTCTGGGACTCATCTCGTCAGGACCCAAAGACTCGTGGATGTTTGGGTCCTCAGGTGGTCCAGAACCTGATCTCCCATGGCAGTGTGGGATGGGAAGGGGTGTGTGGGACTGAGGAAGCAATGGCAGTCCCC
>NW_011207441.1:0-544 GCF_000146605.3 Meleagris gallopavo
CATTTAGACACAGACTCATATCGCTGCACACCCACCAACGGCCGCTGTCGGCCTCTCTATTCCTTCCATAGAGCACTGCCATCAGTCCCTCTTTGCACTCAAGACTCTCCTGTTTTCTCAGGTATCTCCTTTGTTGCACTACGGGAATGGTATTGCCATGAGCTACCGCAACCACCGCCAACCAAACCAAACAAAAGAACTTTCAAAAAGACCCCCAAAAAACCCCACTCCGTTTGCCACGATGAAAATGCATGTGCAAAAGCACAGCACTCACCCATAGCAAACAAAGCATCCAGCAGGTCTGCTGACATCTCAGATTTAATGCAGTGCCCCAGGATACATCAAAGGCTGGACGAAGAGTCCATGATATAAAGACAGTGATAATTGGCATCAAAAAATATTTGACTCCGTAATGCTGACATTCGGGATGTGGGGAGAAAAAGAGCAAAAAGAGGATACGGGTAAGAAAGAAAAGCAGAAGAGGAGTACAGATGCAGGAGTGAGGGAGGATACAAGGGAGAAAGAACAGCAGAAGAGCAGAAGA
>NW_011207442.1:0-551 GCF_000146605.3 Meleagris gallopavo
CTTCCATAGAGCTCTGCCATCAGTCCCTCTTTGCACTCAAGACTCTCCTGTTTTCTCAGGTATCTCCTTTGTTGCACTACGGGAATGGTATTGCCATGAGCTACCGCAACCACCGCCAACCAAACCAAAACAAAAAGAACTTTCAAAAAGACCCCCAAAAAACCCCACTCCGTTTGCCACGATGAAAATGCATGTGCAAAAGCACAGCACTCACCCATAGCAAACAAAGCATCCAGCAGGTCTGCTGACATCTCAGATTTAATGCAGTGCCCCAGGATACATCAAAGGCTGGACGAAGAGTCCATGATATAAAGACAGTGATAATTGGCATCAAAAAATATTTGACTCCGTAATGCTGGCACTCGGGATGTGGGGAGAAAAAAGAGCAAAAAGAGGATACGGGTAAGAAAGAAAAGCAGAAGAGGAGTACAGATGCAGGACTGAGGGAGGATACAAGGGAGAAAGAACAGCAGAAGAGCAGAAGAGGAGTGGCTAACACTGAGGGAGAGGAGCTGAAGTGTAGCTGAAGAGAAGAGCAGAAAAAGGAAGCA
>NW_011207443.1:0-786 GCF_000146605.3 Meleagris gallopavo
GCGCGCACAGGAGCCCGCTCACTCGTCGGAGAAAAGCAGCCGGCTGAAGTGGCCCGTTCTCGGCAAGCGAGAAACACGAGACCGCTGCTGACGGCTGAAAGCGGAGTTCGGGGAGAAACGCGATTTCTCGGCCAGCTACGGCAAAGTCTCCGGAGCGGTTCAGCGCGAATGCCGCTTTCTGCGCGTGAGAGCGAAGGAGTGCGATTCCGATGCCGACAAGTGCGAATTCAGCCTCCTGCACTACCTGCGAGTGGGGGGTTTTTTCTCCGCAGTCCTGAAAGGATCTCTCCCTCTTTCTTAAACGCTCTCCCTGAGAGCACTACAGCTGTCGCTCCTCGAACTTGCAAATGCCTTATTAGAAAGGGTTTTCCCTTCCACTCTTTTCCTGTCTGAATGCAGATGTGTAGCAGTGGAAAACCTGACTAGCACGAATTGTGGCTCGAAATAAAGGCAGAGACATAGTATTCAGAGGTAGGCGTAGTGCATTCTGCATGTAGCCAAGGCGAAGTGCAAACCGCTCCTTTCCGATGCGCGCACAGGAGCCCGCTCACTCGTCGGAGAAAAGCAGCCGGCTGAAGTGGCCCGTTCTCGGCAAGCGAGAAACACGAGACCGCTGCTGACGGCTGAAAGCGGAGTTCGGGGAGAAACGTGATTTCTCGGCCAGCTACGGCAAAGTCTCCGGAGTGGTTCAGCGCGAATGCCGCTTTCTACGCGTGAGAGCGAAGGAGTGCGATTCCGATGCCGACAAGTGCTAATTCAGCCTCCTGCACTACCTGCGAGTGGGGG
>NW_011207444.1:0-613 GCF_000146605.3 Meleagris gallopavo
TTGCTTGTGGGACAACGGGCCACTTCAGCCGGCTGCTTTTCTCCGACGAGTGAGCGGGCTCCTGTGCGCACATCGGAAAGGAGCGGTTTGCACTTCGCCTTGGCTACATGCAGAATGCACTGCGCTTACCTCTGAATACTATGTCTCTGCCTTTATTTCGTGCGACAATTCATTCTAGTGAGGTTTCCACTGCTACACATCTGCATTCAGAGAGGAAGAGAGTGGAAGGGAAAACCCTCTCTAATAGGGACACCTGGAAGTTCGAGGAGCGACAGATGTAGTGCTCTCAGGGAGAGCCTTTCAGAAAGAGGGGAGAGATCCTTTCAGGACTTCGGAGAAAAAACCCCCCACTCGCAGGTAGTGCAGGAAGCATCGGAATCGCACTTCGCTCTCACGCGCAGAAAGCGGCATTCACGCTGAACCGCTCCGGAGACTTGGCCGTAGCTGGCCGGGAAAACGCGTTTCTCCCCGAATGCGCTTCCTACCGTCAGCAGCGGTCTCGTGTTTCTCGCTTGCCGAGAACGAACCACTTCAGCCGGTTGCTTTTCTCCGATGAGTGAGCGGGCTTCTGTGCGCACATCGGAAAGGAGCGGTTTGCACTTCGCCTTGGTTA
>NW_011207445.1:0-417 GCF_000146605.3 Meleagris gallopavo
CATAACTCAAAAAAGTGACGTCACACACCCCATGTGACGTCACACACCGAAAATGATGTCACACACCCCCATTTGACGTCATACACTCCGAATCAAGTCACACCTGCCATGTGACGTCACAAACTCAAAATGACCTAACACCCCTAAAATGACGTCACACACCCCTAAAGTGACGTCACAACCCCCAAGTGACGTCACACGCCAAAAATAACGTCACAGACGCCATTTGACGTCACACCACCACATGTGATGTCACACCCCCATAATGACGTCACAACCCCCATGTGACGGCACACACCCCATGTGATGTCACACCCACTCATCTGACGTCTAACCCAAAAAAGGGACGTCACATACCCCATGTGACGTCACAACCCCCAAGTGACGTCACACGCCCAAAATGACGTCACACACCCA
>NW_011207446.1:0-506 GCF_000146605.3 Meleagris gallopavo
GCGGTGGTCAACACTCCGATTTTCATTGCTAAAGGGACTCCCATCATGTCCCTATGGCAGATCAGGACACCTCCTTTGCTGCCTGATATTATGATGCAGCCGCAACCATCCGGCCGGAAAATGTGGTACAGGCGGCCAGGACGTGCCCCTGTACAAGCGGAACTGTTGACCCAGGATAGAAACACGGCCTGTATTTTGCCCTGGAGAGCAGACCTTCCCCTCTTGCTACCTCTGAAACATCTGTATTTCTCCCCGTGAGTCTTTGAGCCTTCAGGATCCCCGGAAGGAATGAAATGTCATCAAAACGTTCCAGTGTTACTGTCAGATCATGTGTAACACCCGGCGATGGTCTGCATGGGACTGATGGAACATTGGACGGATCTGCACCTCATGACCGTATGCCTCCGGTAACATCATCGAGCGCTGGCCCATAGAAGGATGTCAACTTTCACCCATCGTCACTCATCTTGAAATTTACCAACGTGTGGCGATGAAATTGGATAAGC
>NW_011207447.1:0-357 GCF_000146605.3 Meleagris gallopavo
TTGGCTGACTCCTGACCCCACTGCAGTGCTGGCACACCACCTGACTGCAGTGGCTTTGTCAACACGGCCATGCTGGCAGAATGAGACTCAAATGGCCATGGAAACCAATTCCAGACCAGCCATCCGGTGAGCAGGGCTGTGCAGGGGAGGGCAGCATGGGGAAATGCAGCAGGAGGCTGCTTCTCAGGTGTTTCCCATCTGCCTTGCAGATGGACAGCCCAACACATATGGTAACAGATGATCCCGAGGCCCTGAGGGCAATTAGAATAGCTGGAGTTCCTTTCCTCCAAAAAAAGATAAGTCAGTCCAAAAATGGAGCCTGTCTTGCTCCAAAAAAAACCGTGAAATCTCCCGTGT
>NW_011207449.1:0-596 GCF_000146605.3 Meleagris gallopavo
AAGTAATGCCTTCTATTTTATTCTGTTGGCCCACAGTGTCAGAGGCAGATGCTGGAGGCAGTAGAAGTTGAACCTTCCTGCCAATATCCTGTTATATGTTGTCGCTGTGTAACAGATAGCATTTAGACAGAATGGCCTCTGACATGGAAGTGCACGTGAAACAAAGGTGTGGAATTGAATTCTTCCATGTGGGATTAGCTGACTAATTTTTGGTCATTTTTATTGCCTCATATAAAAAGGGAGGTGCTGGTGAGCTTTCTCTATAACCCTATGATTTGTTTTGTTAAGTCTCTCACTGGATGGTAATAACTGCAGTGAGCAGTTTAGACAGCTCATAGTTGCTAAGCACCAAGCAGGCATTCAATAAGGAAACAACATTAATATATACAGGTGCTGCTCAGAAAGTAATGCCTTCTATTTTATTCTGTTGGCCCACAGTGTCAGAGGCAGATGCTGGAGGCAGTAGAAGTTGAACCTTCCTGCCAATATCCTGTTATATGTTGTCGCTGTGTAACAGATAGCATTTAGACAGAATGGCCTCTGACATGGAAGTGCACGTGAAACAAAGGTGTGGAATTGAATTCTTCCATGTGGGA
>NW_011207451.1:0-1007 GCF_000146605.3 Meleagris gallopavo
AGCTGCTTTACCTTTCTTGCCCCGGCCAAGACGTGGCAAAAGCCTTTTGGAGGCCCTGCAGGGTTTCCCGGGCTGTGGTTTGGGTGCAAACTCCCGCTGAAACCTGTACAAAAGGAGAAGACGCGGTGTGAGCCAGGGCTCCAGCTGCCCTTTCTGCTGGCTGGGATCACCTGCTCACAGGCAGATTCTCGCATCGCCTCGAGGCCGTTCTTCCCAGGATCGACTGCGCCCCAATACCAAGGACTGTCCTGGGAAACGGGGTCACCCAGGCCACGGTGGGATGAAAATGTCCCCTAAATTCCTTCGTCTCTCCCATCACATCTGCCTCGCAGAAATGTCCGCAGGCCAGGGAGCATTTCCTGGAGGTGACTGGCTGAAATGTCCGCCTCTTGAGAGAAGGTCGAGCCTTCCCTCAGTTCCCTACGCAACGTGACCTGCGAGCTGAGGTGCCGGCGAGCACCAGGGGAGCCCCGGGCACGCTGGCTCTAAGAAGCGTGGAGTGTGGAGCAGGGTGGGTTCCCGTGGCCAAATTCCATGGCCGCCTGCAGGGATGGGGACTTGATGATCCTATTGGAACAGATAAGCTATCCTGTTTTCTTGGGCCACCCCGAGCCAAGGCTTTCCACCTCACATGTTTTCAGGTAAAGTTTGCAGGACTAAGGTATACTTGACTTGGGAGGCTCAAGCTCCAGGTGAAAGTAAGGAATAGTATAAAATGGCATGAGAGAGAAGGAATATGGGGGGGGTGGAAAGGATGGCATCCGCAAGTGGGGAAGCAGGGGCTGCAGCCACCAACATACTCACGTGGGAAAGACGATGACTCGGCCTGAGGAGGTCAGGGAGGCCACTGGTGCCACCCGGGACACCAGCATGTCCAGAAGCCACGGGACCTGCAGGGGAGGAACGGGGAGGATGCGGGACGTCCTCGTCACGGCTGAGGCGCTGGGGACACGAGGAGCCCAAGGCGGGGAGAGCTGACAGCAGCACAGCACTCGCACGGCCCGAGC
>NW_011207452.1:0-516 GCF_000146605.3 Meleagris gallopavo
ATGATCCTATTGGAACAGATAAGCTATCCTGTTTCTTGGGCACCCGAGCCAAGGCTTTCCACCTCACATGTTTTCAGGTAAAGTTTGCAGGACTAAGGTATACTTGACTTGGGAGGCTCAAGCTCCAGGTGAAAGTAAGGAATAGTATAAAATGGCATGAGAGAGAAGGGAATATGGGGGGGGGTGGAAGGATGGCATCCGCAAGTGGGGAAGCAGGGGCTGCAGCCACCAACATACTCACGTGGGAAAGACGATGACTCGGCCTGAGGAGGTCAGGGAGGCCACTGGTGCCACCCGGGACACCAGCATGTCCAGAAGCCACGGGACCTGCAGGGGAGGAACGGGGAGGATGCGGGACGTCCTCGTCACGGCTGAGGCGCTGGGGACACGAGGAGCCCAAGGCGGGGAGAGCTGACAGCAGCACAGCACTCGCACGGCCCGAGCAGCCGGCCAGCTCCTGGTGAGCCGTGTGCGGGCAGCTCTGGGCTCGTGGGACTGCCCAGGCCACGCAGAAAC
>NW_011207453.1:0-599 GCF_000146605.3 Meleagris gallopavo
ACGCTCTCCCTGAGAGCACTACGTCTGTCGCTCCTCGAACTTGCAAATGCCTTATTAGAGAGGGTTTTCCCTTCCACTCTTTTCCTGTCTGAATGCAGATGTGTAGTAGTGGAAAACCTGACTAGCATGAATTGTGGCTCGAAATAAAGGCAGAGACATAGTATTCAGAGGTAGGCGTAGTGCATTCTGCATGTAGCCAAGGCGAAGTGCAAACCGCTCCTTTCCGATGCGCGCACAGGAGCCCGCACACTCGTCGGAGAAAAGCAGCCGGCTGAAGTGGCCCGTTCTCGGCAAGCGAGAAACACGAGACCGCTGCTGACGGCTGAAAGCGGCGTTCGGGGATGTACGCGATTTCTCGGCCAGCTCCGGCAATGTCTCCGGAGCGGTTCAGCGCGAATGCCGCTTTCTACGCGTGAGAGCGAAGGAGTGCGATTCCGATGCCGACAAGTGCGAATTCAGCCTCCTGCACTACCTGCGAGTGGGCGGTTTTTTCTGCGCAGTCCTGAAAGGATCTCTCCCCACTTTCTGAAACGCTCTCCCTGAGAGCACTACAGCTGTCGCTCCTCGAACTTGCAAATGCCTTATTAGAGCTTGTTTTC
>NW_011207454.1:0-603 GCF_000146605.3 Meleagris gallopavo
CCGATGCGCGCACAGGAGCCCGCACACTCGTCGGAGAAAAGCAGCCGGCTGAAGTGGCCCGTTCTCGGCAAGCGAGAAACACCAGACCGCTGCTGACGGCTGAAAGCGGCGTTCGGGGATGTACGCGATTTCTCGGCCAGCTCCGGCAATGTCTCCGGAGCGGTTCAGCGCGAATGCCGCTTTCTACGCGTGAGAGCGAAGGAGTGCGATTCCGATGCCGACAAGTGCGAATTCAGCCTCCTGCACTACCTGCGAGTGGGCGGTTTTTTCTGCGCAGTCCTGAAAGGATCTCTCCCCACTTTCTGAAACGCTCTCCCTGAGAGCACTACAGCTGTCGCTCCTCGAACTTGCAAATGCCTTATTAGAGCTTGTTTTCCCTTCCACTCTTTTCCTCTCTGAATGCAGATGTGTAGTAGTGTAAAACCTGACTAGAATGAATTGTGGCTCGAAATAAAGGCAGAGACATAGTATTCAGAGGTAGGCGTAGTGCATTCTGCATGTAGCCAAGGCGAAGTGCAAACCGCTCCTTTCCGATGCGCGCACAGGAGCCCGCTCACTCGTCGGAGAAAAGCAGCCTGCTGAAGTGGCCCGTTCTCGGCAAGC
>NW_011207455.1:0-543 GCF_000146605.3 Meleagris gallopavo
TCAGCACTGTGTGGGAAATGGCTGGGGCGGGGATTCCGGGAGAGCTGGGGCGGCTCAGCCTGCAAAGAGGAGCTCGGGGGGATCCCGGGCACGGCCGTCGGTCCCCGCAGGAGAGGACGGAGCCGGGCTGCGCCCTGCGGTGCCCACAGCAGGACCGGAGGCACTGGGCACACGCTGCAGCACAGCAGGTTTCCCTGTATGTCACCGCTGAGCCCTCAGCTCGGCTCAGTGCCGTTGGATGTTTTTGCCAGTGATCACAATGCAGGAGATGAGTGCATCCCTGTGAAATCCACCGGGCATCCTAAGGCACGAGGTGCTGCTGGCGCTCCTGAGGTTTTTAAGGAGCAGCAGGGAAAACTGGATGGCTCGGGGCAGTAGCTGGGGGCTCTTGAAGGGACTTTGAGGTGCTGTGGGTTCAGAATTGCGGTTTTCCTCACGGTTCACACAGAAGGTGGCAGTTTGGCTGAGTACCTCGAGGTGGCAGCAGGACCCCCAACAACAGAAACGTCCGCTGCCCAGAGCCCCGTGTGTGGCTGTGGGAAA
>NW_011207456.1:0-540 GCF_000146605.3 Meleagris gallopavo
CTGCAGCACAGCAGGTTTCCCTGTATGTCACCGCTGAGCCCTCAGCTCGGCTCAGTGCCGTTGGATGTTTTTGCCAGTGATCACAATGCAGGAGATGAGTGCATCCCTGTGAAATCCACCGGGCATCCTAAGGCACGAGGTGCTGCTGGCGCTCCTGAGGTTTTTAAGGAGCAGCAGGGAAACTGGATGGCTCGGGGCAGTAGCTGGGGGCTCTTGAAGGGACTTTGAGGTGCTGTGGGTTCAGAATTGCGGTTTTCCTCACGGTTCACACAGAAGGTGGCAGTTTGGCTGAGTACCTCGAGGTGGCAGCAGGACCCCCAACAACAGAAACGTCCGCTGCCCAGAGCCCCGTGTGTGGCTGTGGGAAAGATGCAGGGTGGAATAAACGTAGAACATGCACAGGAGGTTATCAGATCAAATTTGAAGTTGGCACCAAGCTTCCCCCAGCAGCTCTTTGCAGGCAGCTCAGCCATCGTGTTTTATTCTCTCCGTCACCTCAGCCCAAAAGTATTATCCTCATCTGCCAGCAGGTGTTATTAC
>NW_011207457.1:0-535 GCF_000146605.3 Meleagris gallopavo
CACGTTTCTCAGCTGGGCATCCCACGGCCTTCCTGCAAATGCACGATCACTTGTGCTGGGCACTGCCGTGTCTCATGGCTGATCCCGCTCTCTGGAAGCCTCTGGATCCCATGCGGCTGCTTCTGCCCCGCCTGCTGTGCTGCATCTGGGAGGCGAGGGGAAGGAGAGGACCGTGCAGCCCCCTTCCCAAAGCCATTCGCGATGCCATGGCTCGTGCCTCTGAACAGGGGGAGAGGGCTCCTGAGCTCTGTCCCTACCTTGGAGCCCCTGCGGCTCTTCCTCCAGCCGTCCCATAACCCTTCCGCCCTTCCTTTCTCTTCCACTTGCAGGGGGTTTGGATTCCCACCTCCGGCTCCTTTGACACCGTCTCCAAAGACATCCGGACTGAGGATGGGACCGTGACTCTGCGGTGGCCTGTGTTTCACCTGGCCTCAAACCTCATAGCCACGCATCACCTCAAGCCCCGCAGGGAGTCCCTGCCAGGTAGGAGGGGGGATTCAACTTCTGCTGGCTTCGTGGACAGGGCAAACGGCCA
>NW_011207458.1:0-699 GCF_000146605.3 Meleagris gallopavo
GAGGACCGTGCAGCCCCTTCCCAAAGCCATTCGCGATGCCATGGCTCGTGCCTCTGAACAGGGGGAGAGGGCTCCTGAGCTCTGTCCCTACCTTGGAGCCCCTGCGGCTCTTCCTCCAGCCGTCCCATAACCCTTCCGCCCTTCCTTTCTCTTCCACTTGCAGGGGGTTTGGATTCCCACCTCCGGCTCCTTTGACACCGTCTCCAAAGACATCCGGACTGAGGATGGGACCGTGACTCTGCGGTGGCCTGTGTTTCACCTGGCCTCAAACCTCATAGCCACGCATCACCTCAAGCCCCGCAGGGAGTCCCTGCCAGGTAGGAGGGGGGATTCAACTTCTGCTGGCTTCGTGGACAGGGCAAACGGCCACCGCCTCCATTGCCAAAAGCAAACCTCCCCCGCTGAGGAGCCCATCCAAACGTGGCGCCGTTCTGGCTGATGTCCACCAGAAGCACCTGACCTGGCAGGGCCCCCCAGCTGGCCAGCTTTTTGCTTGGCTGGGTCTCCCGGACCGGCCGGGAGGATTCTGGCCTGGCAATTCTAACCAGGTCAGACGACTGGATGGCTTTGGGCCTGTCAGGCCTTCCCCGTTTGTCTGGCCAGCCAGCTATTGGCCTGGCAGGGCCCCCCGGCTGTCTGGGATGCTTCTAACAGGCAGGATCACCCAGACCAGCCAGCAACTCAGCTTTTAACCGTGCA
>NW_011207459.1:0-695 GCF_000146605.3 Meleagris gallopavo
GAGGACCGTAGTGCTCCCCGTCTTGTGCATCTGTTGGTGCTGCTCTCAGCAGTTTGGGTTGGTGCCTGCCTGCTCCCACGACGTGTTCGGGGCTGGCTCGGAGAATCTGGGTCCCGGCGCTGCAATGGAGAGCGGCTTCGTGTCCGGGCCCGCTGCCCCTGTCTGCTCCGGAGGTTGTAGCTAACCGCAGGGGAGTGCCTTGAGGACTCTATTGTCCCCAGGCTGACGGAGTTTAGGGTACTGCTCTGGGCAATTGGGGCAGCATTATGGCTGCTCCCATGGTGTCCTTGGGGCTCATTAAAGCTATTTTCATCCCGGGGTAGACGTGGGCGGATTCTCCTCCGATCTGTCCTGAGCTGCCTGGACAGGCCGCTGCTCTCAGGCACGCGGGAACAGTTAGCTGGCCCCGCTGGTGCCTGGCTGGTGGTGCTGGAACTGCTCCTCTCTGGTGTTGCAGAGCCTTGGGATGTCTCCATTCCCTGCTGGCTGATGGTGCTGTAGCCAGCAAGATCAGAGTTGGTGCCGGAGGCTGTAAGGGGAGGCAGGAAGGTGAGCAGGATGGAATTTCAGCCTTGGGGTGGGACTGGCTCCCATTTGTCCAGGGCTAGAGGGATTTGAGCAAGGTCGCTCTGAGCAGCCGCTGCCAGGCCTCGCCTGGCCCCAGCCCAGCAGCACGCGGCCATTTGCCTCTTACC
>NW_011207460.1:0-576 GCF_000146605.3 Meleagris gallopavo
AAGATCATGCAAAAGAAAGGAGCAGGAAAGACAAAGAACCAACAAGTATGAAACAAAGACTACGCAAAGCAAACAAAAAGCCTCACTGCAGAAAAGAACGAAGGACAAACCGCAATACAAGGAAGGAGAAGAAAGCAAAGCAAAACGAGGTCGAGAAATACAACAGGAAAGCCAATGAATTCACTGCACTAGCATGGCAGAGCAAAGAAGCCTAGCAAAGTAAACAGATACAAACGCTCAGCAGGGCTTCGCAATGGAAAGAAGGAAAATTTAACAGCAGTGCAAGGCCACGATGCCAACAAAAACCTAAGAGCAAACCAAAGCCAAGCAACACCACAAAAAGTAAAAGAAGGACCAAGTGCTGAAATGCCAAGGAAACCAAAGCAAAAGCACTTGAAATCCTCACAAACAGAGGGGAATACGCTTAGGAAAGGAAAAAGCAGTTCCAAGAACAGCAACAGAAGGGAAAAAAAAATCAACACCACTGAAAAAAAAATAACAATGCATTGCAATGCAGAAGGAGCAGGAAACCAAGGCAGAAACCACAGAAAAACAACACGGAAAACCAACCGAGGA
>NW_011207461.1:0-763 GCF_000146605.3 Meleagris gallopavo
GGAGCAGCTGAGGAAAGGACCCAGCCAGCCCTGGGAGCACAGGTGAAAGCAGTCAGCTCCGTGGCTGGAAGGGGCAGAGCCTGGCTGCCCCTCTCCTGGAGCTCGTTTGAGGGCTGACTGCCGCGGGGAAGGGTTCTTTCTGGAAGTTTCTCCACTGTGGGGTTTGTTCTGTGAGTGTAAATCCTTGGAGGTGAGTGGGTGGGCAGTCCTTTTCCTACCTTCTTAATATTCTCCCATTGCGCTGGTGTTTCTGCTGTTACTTATGTTATGGCTTTCTTATTTGCTTTGTGTGTGTGTGTGTGCGTGGTGCGAGGGGGGAGGGGCCGGGGCCGTCACGGCCGGGCCAGGTTTCCATTTCTTTGTGTACTGGTGTGTTGTTAAAACACGTTATCTCCGTGTTTGTTGTCATCCCACTTTCTTCCCTCTGTTTTGCAGGTCAGCTCGTGCTAGAAGTGATGGTGTCACTGTATGAATGAAGGTCAGTCCAGGAGCAGCTGCTGATGGAAGGAATGAAGTCCACGTTACTAAACTGAAGCATCTCCTGGTAAGGTGTCAGAGCCGGCAGCAATGATGTCTGTCACTGTACAAACCAGAGGGCTGGCTCCTCCAAGTGCTTGCTGACTGATGTGTGAGAGCATCTGCCTTCTCCAACTGAATGATAAAGCTAAAGATGCTGAATCGTTACAGCTTATGCAGAGGTTGTGAATGTGCTCTCAAATGTTTCCTTTAGTGATAAAGTGTGCTCTGGCACTGTGATGGTCCT
>NW_011207462.1:0-385 GCF_000146605.3 Meleagris gallopavo
GGTAATTGATGCTGGCAGTTTAAGTTCTTAGCCAGGGGCTGCTTAAACACGATTCTGGGCGGTGACAACTGGCAATCACTTGGACGGGATATCCTTACTGGACATGGAGGGGAAACCATCCCCGGGGTGAGAACGCACTGCAGCGATGGCAAATCCCCCTGGGACGGGCAGACCCTAGGGAAGGAAGAGCACTGGGCTGCAAAATGCCCGTTGGGATGGTCACTGATCATTGGGACGGGAAACGGCTGGGATGGGAGGGATGTTTGGGTGCGAAAAGTCAAACCATCACAAGTCTGGGGGAAAGGGGCTGACCCCAACGGTCACGGAACCCCCCTGGGGGGAGGGGCTCCCCTAACTGCCACTCTCCAGCTGTCATGGCAGGTAA
>NW_011207463.1:0-1966 GCF_000146605.3 Meleagris gallopavo
TTTTTTTTACTGTACTGTTTTCTGTGCTCTCTTTTTCTCTCCTGGGATTACTCTGCTGCAGTGAAATCCTTTAGATACCTTGTTAATCTCTGCCCAGCCTTCCTCAGTTTCCAATAACTTGTGCCACATTACTGCTGCCAGCCTTTTCAGAAACTCCTTGGGAGATCTGGAGTCTGTTGCATATGACTAAAGATGTCTACCTCAGTATAAAATGATGCATTTCAATATATTACAGCTCATAAAGTACTTGGAAAATAATGGGAGTTGTAGCTCACAAGCTAGCTTCAGGTCTTCTGAGGGATGAAGTTTATACAAAGTTCTGTTAGAGTGAATTTCTACGATCATCCCTACATTAAACTTTTGGAAAATAAACTTCCATACAGGAAAGTAGACTAGAAACTTCTGGAAAATATTAGCAGATGATTTTCATTTCCAACTCCTCTTACCGATAACAGACCCTTTCCTGTTTGCTCACATCTCTTAGAGAGCTTTTGCTTGCTTACTAGGCATCTGACTCTTTTTCCCATGATGCTCACTCTGCTGTAGGAAATTCTTTTTTTTTTTTTTTCAACTTATTCTGCATCAAAGATGGCTCCTGTCTCTACTATCCTTTCCTTGCACCAAATGTAAGACATATTTAACATATTTTCTTTCTCCTTTGCACACGTGATTCTCTGACTCAGCTTATTGATAAAAAATAGAAAATGTTCTACTCCACATTTATAAAGCCACACTTGGAATACTGTGGGCAGTTCTGGGCCTCCCATCTCGAAAGAAACCTGGAGAGAGTGCAGTGCAGGGCCACTAAGATGGTAAATACTGGAACACCTCTTCTATGAGGAGTGGCTAAGAGTGGTGAGTCTTTGTAGCCTATGAGAAGAGGAGGCTTAGGGAAATCTCACTCATGTCCATAAATACCTGAAAGGAGGGTGCAGAGAGGATGGAGCATTCCAACCCTAACCATTCTGTAATTCTGTGACAAAAATCCACCATGGATGAACCTATGAGAAAGCTGTGAAGTCCCTCAAAAGAATTTCTCTTTAAATTGTCTTCTTTACCATACTTACTAGATCTACATCTGAAGGGTGGAACAAGTGTTTCTAAGGTTTTGAAGAGTCTGACCATGACCACTGTGTGCTCTAGAGACCTGATGACAAAGTCAGAAGTCAAAAGTGTTTGGATGTGTTCTTTTCTAGACTATAAGGCTTCAGGGGGAGGATGTTTGGTTGCTGTGCTTGGGTTGGGCAAGGAAAAAGGAAGTTACCTCCTCCATTTGCAACTCTGTCTGAACACAACGGGGAATTGTTTAAAACAGGGATATGGCTGAGTCATATCTGACATCAGCAGGGCACATGCTCTGCAAAGAGCTGAGAGTCTTCTAGCTAAACTGTGAGAAACTGCCCTTTCCAGTGTTAATGAGCAGAAGCCTAAAACATTGCTTAAGTTTTTATTTCTGAGTTAGTCTTTCAGATCAGCTGATCTGTTAAGTGAACTGAGCATATCAAACAGTTGCTGAGGATAGATTTCAGCTTTGGACTAGCAGCGCTCAGAGCCTAAGAATGATCGAGTTGTCTAAATGAGGAGGAGATGTTGCAGACCGTGTCCTGAACTAACATACAAACAGATTGTCACAGGAATCTGTATCTGAAGGTATGAAATAGATTCTTTAGCCTTAACCAGTATACCAGCAAAACAATTTGCATGAAGCTATTAAACATTATTTTGAATGTTACAAACATTATTAATCACTACAGTGAATAAAAGTTTTCTCTGTTCTAGTTAAGCAATGGATTGGGAAGAAAAAAAAAACAAAAACAAAACAAAACAAAACAAAAACAAAAAAAATTTAGGATTTCTTTTCAAGCATAAAATTGATATTTGGTTGTTGCTACTTAATTCAGTTTTAAATTTAGTGTAATCAGACTATAACTTTTTAGAAGTTTAATCAACCTCAGTAGCAGTGAAA
>NW_011207464.1:0-583 GCF_000146605.3 Meleagris gallopavo
GGGCTCTGGAATGGGTAAACGCTGGCGGGTGTGCATCGCCCTTACCTGCTGGGCAGACAATGACCAGTCAGCAAAGTGAGGTTCCAGGGCATGCCGGGAAATGCACATTCCACTTCCTTGCTGTTTCCACAGAGATCAACACAACTCTCCGTGCAGTTGTTACGGCACTTGGGAGCACCGCAGCTCTGCTGCCACCTGTTGGACACAATACAGTCATGAAGGCACTGCCCTGCATCCGGGCCTCTTGCACAAAGCTGTGCTCCTTGCTCGGAGCACATGGCTGCACTCTGTGCACCATGTTGCTTACCACCAGAGAAGGCTCAGGTACCCAACACCATTTTGGCTTCCATCTTGTCTGATAACTGCCCATTATGCACAGCCCTCATCTTTGCTTTGGTGAGGTGGGGACTGCCATTGCTTCCTCAGTCCCACACACCCCTTCCCATCCCACACTGCCATGGGAGATCAGGTTCTGGACCACCTGAGGACCCAAACAGCCAGGAGTCTTTGGGTCCTGACGAGATGAGTCCCAGAGTTCCGAGGGAATTCACCGCTGCAGTCACCGAGCCACTCTCCATGGTAT
>NW_011207465.1:0-827 GCF_000146605.3 Meleagris gallopavo
GATGCTGCTCTTACACCTAGCAGCCCTTCAGCGCACTTGCCATCCCCCAAAAAGAGAAGATCACAGCCCTGAAAGAAAAAAGAAACCACTTACCCCATTCCAAGGACCAATACTCCCCCACACTCTCAAGTGAAGGAAGCAGCTTCCAGGTCCAAATACCTACCAGCCCTTAAGTACGCTCAGGGTTCCCTGCTAAAAAAGAGAGAGAGCAGCTCCACAAAGGAGGAGAAAAAAAGAAAAAATCACTCACTCCATCACCAAAGAACAAGGCATACTCCAAAGGAAGCACTCCCCAGGTTCACATGCTGCCCCTACTCTTCCCAGCCCTTCAATGGGATCAGGGAGGGGTGGAGCCTGGCTCTGCCCCACTCCACAGCCAAACTGCCGCCAGCTGTGCTCGCAGGGCTGCACCCCGCCCCAGGTGCGGGTTCCACAAAAACAGGAGGGCAAGGGAATGCCCAGGCAAAGGCAAGGGCCAAGAGAACATGGAAGGAAATGCCAAGGATGACGGCCCAGACAATACGGCAGGGAACGCCAAAATTGAATGCCGACATGAATGTGGCAACACAAAGCCAAGGGGTCATTAGGCCAAGAGAATGGGGCAAGGAACACAAAAATAGGAGGACAAGAGAATGTAATAGTGAAAACAGTGCAAGACCAGAGACAAGCAAGACACAGAACAAAGAGGATAGGCAGCCTTCTGGGCACCATGAGGCGCAATTCAGAGCTCTGGGGGAACCCTATTGTGCCGGGCTCTGGAATGGGTAAACGCTGGCGGGTGTGCATCGCCCTTACCTGCTGGGCAGACAATGACCAGTCAGCAAAGT
>NW_011207466.1:0-507 GCF_000146605.3 Meleagris gallopavo
CGCATGCACAAGAAACAAGTGCAACTCACTGTACAAGGGCAACCAAATGTATTCAAGGCATACTTGCACAGGACTCTGAGGTAGAAAGCTGCTCGCTGAGGCGAAGATGAGAAATGAGGCAGGGGAAGCCTGACAGATTGAGAGTGATGAAGTGTCTAGAATAAAGAAAGGAACAGAAGGAATAGACATTACTGGATTCTATCAGACGCCAATATTCATTTGAAAAACATACTGGACACGTAGAGTAAAAAGCAACACAGGATCAACCTGCAACTATTTATTCCACTGTCTCAGTGATGGTAGCTATTATACAAACTCTATGTATTTCTAATAAAAAAACACAAATTCCTCCTCCAGTGTGTAATCAAATTAAGTTCATTTATGAGTTTAGGTAGAAAAAAAGACTTCTGCTGGTCTCGGTAACACAGCTACAAAAGCACTGTACAGGATATTCGCAGATATGGCGTAAGCCAAAGTTTGGAACAGAACACTTCCTTTGTTGATTCT
>NW_011207467.1:0-1003 GCF_000146605.3 Meleagris gallopavo
GATGTTCATTACCTGCTGGACACATCTCACACCACTGACTGGAGGAGCCCAGGCAATCCTTCAGCTCCATCAGGCTGCAAAATGAAATCAGAAGAGACGCAGAACATCATTTAAAACACAACGAGGATGCACACAATGCCCTTAAAAACACCACCGCATGGATGCAATTAGCACATAGCCCTATTAATTACAGCCATCCAGCTTGAGATCCTCCAGAAAAGCAGAGCTCACAGCTCTGAAATCAAGCAGGAATCACTCACCCCATTCTAAGGGCTCACCCCACACCCCAAAGGAAGCAGACTCCAGATTCAGATGCTGCTCTTACACCTACCAGCCCTTCAGTGCACTTGGAATCCCCCCAAAAAGACAAGATCACAGCCCTGAAAGAAAAAAAGAAACCACTTACCCCATTCCAAGGACCAATTGTCCCCCACACTCTCAAGTGAAGGAAGCAGCTTCCAGGTCCAAATACCTACCAGCCCTTAAGTACGCTCAGGGTTCCCTGCTAAAAAAGAGAGAGAGCAGCTCCACAATGGAGGAGAAGAAAAAAAAAAAAATACACTCACTCCATCACCAAAGAACAAGGCATACTCCGAAAGGAAGCACTCCCCAGGTTCACATGCTGCCCCTACTCTTCCCAGCCCTTCAATGGGATCAGGGAGGGGTGGAGCCTGGCTCTGCCAAACTCCACAGCCAAACTGCCCCCAGCTGTGCTCGCAGGGCTGCACCCCGCCCCAGGTGCGGGTTCTACAAAAACAGGAGGGCAAGGGAATGCCCAGGCAAAGGAAAGGGCCAAGAGAACACGGAAGGAAATGCCAAGGATGACGGCCCAGACAATACGGCAGGGAACGCCAAAACTGAATGCCGACATGAATGTGGCAACACAAAGCCAAGGGGTCATTAGGCCAAGAGAATGGGGCAAGGAACACAAAAATAGGAGGACAAGAGAATGTAATAGTGAAAACAGTGCAAGACCAGAGACAAGCAAGACACAGAACAAAGA
>NW_011207468.1:0-402 GCF_000146605.3 Meleagris gallopavo
TCATATTTCTTGAAGAAAATGGTATTTGTGGGAGGAAACTGCAGTTCCTGGCAGAAAATGGCATATTTTGGGAGAAAGCGGCTCTTTGCGGTATAAAATGTCGTATATTTGCGATAAAACTGGCATTTCTTGGAGAAAATATCATATTTTTGGGGAAAATCTACTATTTCTTGGAAAAGGTGTCATATTTAAGGGAAGAAATCTGGTATTTCTGGAGAAAATGTCATGTTTGGGGATAAAATAGGTATTTCTGGTGAAAAACGTAGAGTCTTCGGTGATAAAACTGGAATTTCTGGGGCAGAATATCATATTTTGGGAGAAAGCTACTATTTCTCGGAGAAAACGTCATATTTCTGGTTGAAAAACGGTATTGATGGGAAGAAAACGTCCTATTTCTGGTTA
>NW_011207469.1:0-634 GCF_000146605.3 Meleagris gallopavo
AAACAATACGAAAATTAAAAGATAAAAATAGAAAATCAAAAATAAATAAGACGAACAAGTACACACATAAACAACAACAACACCAAAAAATCCCAAATCCAATCCAATCAATCAATCAATCAATCAACAAATACGCGAAACCGGGACGGGACGGGACGGGACGGGACGGGGCGGGGCGGGGACGGGGACGGAACACCTAAAGATACGATAAAACGAAAATTAAAAGGGGAAAAAATCGATAAGAAATAAAACACGAGGAATGAATGAATGAATGAATGAATGAATGAATGAATGAATGAATGAATGAATGAATGAATGAATAAATAAATAAATGAGCGAGCGAGCGAGCGAGCGAGCCGATAAATAAGCAAGCAAATAAATAAATAAATAACAACAATAAGTAACAATAAAAACAACATTTAAAAAACAAAGAGACAAATACGCGGGCACGTAAATAAATAAAAAAATAAAAAAATTGAAATGAACAAATAACGAAATTATAAACAAACAGACAAACACGTGGACGCATAAACGAAAATGATAAAGAAATAAATGAAAATAAATAAAATAACGAAAAAGTTAAAAATAAAAAATAAAAAACGATTAAAATGCAGGAAGAAATAAAGAAATAATA
>NW_011207470.1:0-664 GCF_000146605.3 Meleagris gallopavo
AAAAAATCGATAAGAAATAAAACACGAGGAATGAATGAATGAATGAATGAATGAATGAATGAATGAATGAATGAATGAATGAATGAATGAATAAATAAATAAATGAGCGAGCGAGCGAGCGAGCGAGCCGATAAATAAGCAAGACAAATAAATAAATAAATAACAACAATAAGTAACAATAAAAACAACATTTAAAAAACAAAGAGACAAATACGCGGGCACGTAAATAAATAAAAAAATAAAAAAATTGAAATGAACAAATAACGAAATTATAAACAAACAGACAAACACGTGGACGCATAAACGAAAATGATAAAGAAATAAATGAAAATAAATAAAATAACGAAAAAGTTAAAAATAAAAAATAAAAAACGATTAAAATGCAGGAAGAAATAAAGAAATAATAAGAATTTTAGAAATACAAACGAATAAATAAATAAATAGACAAATACGTGGACGCGTATTTATTAAAAATAATAAAGAAATGAAAATAAAAATAAAAAATAAATAAAAAAATAAATAAAAATAAATACATAAAACAATAAATAAAACAAAAATATAAAATAATTAATAATTAAAAAAATAAAAAAAAGAATAAAAGCACGCCGTCACGACCACCCGCGCCTCCCGAGCCCACCGACGAAGGAAAAAAATGGAAGAGAGA
>NW_011207471.1:0-675 GCF_000146605.3 Meleagris gallopavo
ACACAATACAGTCATGAAGGCACTGCCCTGCATCCGGGCCTCTTGCACAAACCTGTGCTCCTTTCTCGGAGCACATGGCTGCACTCTGTGCACCATGTTGCTTACCACCAGAGAAGGCTCAGGTACCCAACACCATTTTTGGCTTCCATCTTGTCTGATAACTGCTCATTATGCACAGCCCTCATCTTTGCTTTGGTGAGGTGGGGACTGCCATTGCTTCCTCAGTCCCACAGACCCCTTCCCATCCCGCACTGCCATGGGAGATCAGGTTCTGGACCACCTGAGGACCCAAACATCCAGGAGTCTTTGGGTCCTGACGAGATGAGTCCCAGAGTTCCGAGGGAATTCACCGCTGCAGTCACCGAGCCACTCTCCATGGTATTTCACAAGTCGAGGCAGTCAGGTCAAGCCCCTGGTGAGGAGAAAAAAGGTGACAGCACACCTCTTAGGAAGGATAGAAAGTGTGACGCGGGGAACTACCAGCATGTCAGTCTCACCTCTGTGCTGGTCACGGATCATGGAGCAGATCATCCTGGAAGTGACTCTCAAGCACACATTCCAGTGCGTCACCACCCTGTGCGTGAAAAGCTGCCTCCTAATAACCAACCTAAACCTCCCCTGTCTCACTTCAAAACCATTTCCCCTTGTCCTATCGCTATCCACCCTCCTAAACAG
>NW_011207472.1:0-805 GCF_000146605.3 Meleagris gallopavo
AAATACCAGTTTTCTCACCCAAAACACGTTTCCTACCAGAAATACCATGATTCTCCCCCAAGAATGTGACATTTTCTGCCAGGAATTGCAGTTTTCTCCCAGAAATATCACATTTTCTCACAGAAATACCGGTTTTCCCTCCGAAAATAGGACATCTTCTCTCAGAAACGGCAGTTTCCCCCCCCAAAATATGCCATTTTCACCCAGAAATTGCAGTATTCTCCCCAGAAATAGCACGTTTTCTTCCGGAAATAGCAGATTTCTCCATGAAATATGACATTTTGGAACAGAAATACCAGTTCTCTCACAACAAAATCAGCGTTTTCTACCAGAAATACCAGTTTTCTCCCGGAAATACGGCATTTAACTCTCAGAAATGGCAGCTTTTCTCCCCAAAAATGTGTATTTTCTCCAACAAGTGACAGTTTTATCACAAAATAAGACATTTTCCACCACAAATACCAGTTTTCTCCCAAAAATGTGACGTTTTGTACCAGAAATGCCAGTTTTCTCACCAAAAACTCAGCGTTTCCTAACAGAAATAACAGTTTTCGCCCGCAAGTAGGCCATTTTTCTCTCAGAAATGGCAGTTTTTCTCCCCCCAACATGACGTTTTCTCCCAGGAATTGCACCTTTCTTCCTGAAATATTACATTTTTCTCACCAAAATACCAGTTGTCTCCCCAACAATATGGCAATATCTCCCAGAAATACCAGTTTTCTCACCCAAAACACAACGTTTCCTACCAGAAATACCAGGATTCTCCCCCAAAATAGGACATTTTCTGCCAGGAATTGCAGTTTTC
>NW_011207473.1:0-309 GCF_000146605.3 Meleagris gallopavo
GTGTGATGTGTGCACAGAGAGCCAAGAGAGTGGCAGCCTCCTGCAGCTGCTCCTGCCCCACAGCCCCTCCTGCCGGGCTGCCTCAGGTCTCTGCCCAAGATGGGGACACAACCCCCACTTCCCCCTTTGCAACAAAGCTGAGCACATAACCCAGAGAAGCGCAGAGCCCTTAGGAGTCCTCGGCCAGATAACCCTGCTGGAAGAAACATTTCTGTGCTCTCAGATGGCCCCTGCTGATCAGTGGGTCTGACCAGGACTGGTTTCCATCACTTACTCACTAACTTACTGCCCTTGATGGCCAGGTACACT
>NW_011207474.1:0-639 GCF_000146605.3 Meleagris gallopavo
TAATTAATGATTTAGGAGGGGAGAGAGCAAACGAGCGGTTGTGCCCGTTAGTATTCTCTAGAATTTGGTTCTAAAAGAACATACTCAAACACGGGGGGGTACAGACACCAGAAAGTAACTGTGCAACCCCAGTACCAGGAACAGGGTACAAGTGGGGCTTGTTGGGAAAGGGAACCTTTCAGGGCAACAATTGCAAATTGATTTTTTTTTTCAGAACTGCCAGGAAAAAGGAGGGTTTTGGTATATGCTAGTTCTAACCAATGCCCGAGAGGGTGAGCAGAAGAGGGTCCCTTGCAGGACCAATAAAGCCAAAGAAATAACCAAGGTACTGTTGCAGGAGATTATTCCAAGGTTTGGGTGTCCTGCAACAATACCCTTCAACCAGGGAACTCAGTTTATTGCAGAGATTGTCCAACAGGTCAGCAAGCATTGGGAATAAATTGGCAATTGCACTTACCACACAGACCACAGGCGAGTGGTCAGGTGAAAAAGATGAACCGTCTAATTAAATCACAGACTGTAAAACTGGGCCAGGAATCTGGACTGTCCTGGCCACAGTTGTTGCCTTTGGCTCTCCTTAGGACCAGAATGAAACTTAGAGCCAAAGAAGGGTTAAGTCCTTTCAAAACACTGTACAAA
>NW_011207475.1:0-879 GCF_000146605.3 Meleagris gallopavo
AAGTAACTGTGCAACCCAGTACCAGGAACAGGGTACAAGTGGGGCTTGTTGGGAAAGGGAACCTTTCAGGGCAACAATTGCAAATTGATTTTTTTCAGAACTGCCAGGAAAAAGGAGGGTTTTTGGTATATGCTAGTTCTAACCAATGCCCGAGAGGGTGAGCAGAAGAGGGTCCCTTGCAGGACCAATAAAGCCAAAGAAATAACCAAGGTACTGTTGCAGGAGATTATTCCAAGGTTTGGGTGTCCTGCAACAATACCCTTCAACCAGGGAACTCAGTTTATTGCAGAGATTGTCCAACAGGTCAGCAAGCATTGGGAATAAATTGGCAATTGCACTTACCACACAGACCACAGGCGAGTGGTCAGGTGAAAAAGATGAACCGTCTAATTAAATCACAGACTGTAAAACTGGGCCAGGAATCTGGACTGTCCTGGCCACAGTTGTTGCCTTTGGCTCTCCTTAGGACCAGAATGAAACTTAGAGCCAAAGAAGGGTTAAGTCCTTTCAAAACACTGTACAAAGGGCCTGATGTTGTACAAACGGGGATCTCTACCCAACTAGAGAGTGAAATAATAACTGAGCATGCGATAAGTCTACAGGAATAACGTTGGGAAATAGAGAAACTGTTCTAGGAACTAGAGCCCAAGGCCTTGACGGCCTGATACATAATATTTTACAAGGAGCTTACATGCATGTTGCAGATCTCTTTCAGATTTGCCCCTGGAACCAAGGTGGCTAGGTCTGTTCCAGGTGCTGCTAACGTCTCACACAACAGTAAAAATTAAAGAACAAATATTGTGGATACATCACACTAGAGTTGAGAAGGTCCCTCAAACACAATGGGAACTGAAGTCAGCTGGATCCTTACAATTGTAA
>NW_011207476.1:0-610 GCF_000146605.3 Meleagris gallopavo
CTGCTCTCTCTGTTTTTTAGCAGGGAACCCTGAGCGTACTTAAGGGCTGGTAGGTATTTGGAGCTGGAAGCTGCTTCCTTCACTTGAGAGTGTGGGGGAGTATTGGTCCTTGGAATGGGGTAAGTGGTTTCTTTTTTCTTTCAGGGCTGTGATCTTCCCTTTTTGTGGGATCCCAAGTGCACTGAAGGGCTGCTAGGTGTAAGAGCAGCATGTGAATCTGGAGACTGCTTCCTTTGGGGTGTGGGGTGAGCCCTTAGAATGGGGTGAGTGATTCCTGCTTGATTTCAGAGCTGTGAGCTCTGCTTTTCTGGAGGATCTCAAGCTGGATGGCTGTAATTAATAGGGCTATGTGCTAATTGCATCCATGCGGTGGGTGTTTTTTAAGGGCATTGTGTGCATCCTTGTTGTGTTTGAAATTCTGTTCTGCGTCTCTTCTGATTTCATTTTGCAGCCTGATGGAGTTGAAGGATTGCCTGGGCTCCTCCAGTCAGTGGTGTGAGATGTGTCCAGCAGGTAATGAACATCGTGCACCCCATGTTGGTGCGCTGCTTGTATGCAGGGTTAGGTTTTGCGGTATTGTGTATCCGACCTCCCCATGCTGACCATCCAC
>NW_011207477.1:0-389 GCF_000146605.3 Meleagris gallopavo
GGGCACCATGAAGCGCAATTCAGAGCTCTGGGGGAACCCTATTGTGCCGGGCTCTGGAGTGGGTAAACGCTGGCGGGTGTGCATCGCCCTTACCTGCTGGGCAGACAATGACCAGTCGGCAAAGTGAGGTTCCGGGGCATGCCGGGAAATGCACATTCCACTTCCTTGCTGTTTCCACAGAGACCAACACATCTCTCCGTGCAGTTGTTACGGCACTTGGGAGCACCGCAGCTCTGCTGCCACCTGTTGGACACAATACAGTCATGAAGGCACTGCCCTGCATCCGGGCCTCTTGCACAAACCTGTGCTCCTTGCTCGGAGCACATGGCTGCACTCTGTGCACCATGTTGCTTACCACCAGAGAAGGCTCAGCAACCCAACACCATTTT
>NW_011207478.1:0-883 GCF_000146605.3 Meleagris gallopavo
GCTCTTTTGAGACCATTTGATACTGGAAGAAAACGCTAGGAAAAAATTCCGAGAGCTACAATCAAGAAAAGCACTGATTGTATCTCCGCGTAAGTGCAGAGCTCTTTCTGTTTTGTTATGCTCCAGTAATGGACAGAAGGGTGTTATTGCATCCAACACAAATCCCATTAGACTGTAGCTGCTGCTTTCTGGCACTCTTCAAATCATACTAGCTTCCTGAACTATCATGTCCGGGGCTTGTTTTAAAAAAACCTATACAAACAGCTTGTTACGTTTTTATGAGGTGAATCATTGGCATCATACATTTAGAATGGAAACCCAAAAGTATTCAGAGTAAAAGACATTTCTGCCTGCAGATGTGCATTCGCTGGACTGTCTGACTAAGGCAAGCTATGTGTTCCTGCTGCTGTTAGCATACAGCAACAGGCCTTTCCTAAATGACAGAAGTCAGTCACCTTTGGAAGGTAATACGCAGGAAAGTAACAGCAAGAAATCTTCCTAGTTTTCCTGAGGGCAATTTTCATATGGTCTTATTCTTGGAAGAAAAAAATCATTTTCTTTTTTAATCTTCCTGATTCATCTACTCGCAGCGCATTTCAGTCAAACACTGCTGGGGAATCTAGCTGAGCAACAGTAGGTGTTGGGGCTGGGGCGTGTTACGTCCTCAGAAGGCCTACACTGCAAGACTGGAAGTAATCTATTCTTTACTGTCATATCCTATTGGAATACCTCCCAGTTCCTCCCAAATAGACTACACGGCACTCCTCATTATGACACTTACTCCCAGACTTTGGGGTATTTGATTTCAGAAATACCGTTTGTATCCCAAAGAGATGGCATTTTCCCTCAGAAACACCACTTTCCTCACCAATATGTGGCACTT
>NW_011207479.1:0-457 GCF_000146605.3 Meleagris gallopavo
CGAGGAGCGACAGCTGTAGTGCTCTCAGGGAGAGCGTTTCAGAAAGTGGGGAGAGATCCTTTCAGGACTGACGGAGAAAAAAACCCCCCACTCGCAGGTAGTGCAGGAGGCTGAATTCGCACTTGTCGGCATCGGAATCGCACTCCTTCGCTCTCACGCGTAGAAAGCGGCATTCGCGCTGAACCGCTCCGGAGACTTTGCCATAGCTGGCGTTTCACCCCGAACTCCGCTTTCAGCCGTCAGCAGCGGTCTGGTGTTTCTCGCTTGCCGAGAACGGGCCACTTCAGCCGGCTGCTTTTCTCCGACGAGTGAGCGGGCTCCTGTGCGCTCATCGGAAAGGAGCGCAGAATGCACTACGCCTACCTCTGAATACTATGTCTCTGCCTTTATTTCGAGCCACAATTCATTCTAGTCAGGTTTTCCACTGCTACACATCTGCATTCAGACAGGAAAAGAG
>NW_011207480.1:0-444 GCF_000146605.3 Meleagris gallopavo
GCCATGGCGACGCCATTGAACGGCACCGCTCTTGCGGGAGCTGCGTTGAGACTCGCGCTGTCTCTGGCTTCCCAGAACGGCTTTCTCCAGGCTGCTTCCCAGGTCCCGGCACTTCTTTAAAGCCAGGCGCACATCTCTGTCCAGTTCTCTGTGTCCCGGCTCCTGCAGTGACATCGCTGACAGCTTTCTCCTCCGAGGAAGCACCGAGCAGCAGCTCGTCCGCCTGGGCTCGGCGGATGGGCTGTGAGGAGAGCACGGCCCGGACCAGGGCTTGAGGAACGAGCTCAGCTCACTGCTGGCCGCGTTCTGCAGTCCCCCAGGTCCTGAGAGCTGCGCTGGACTCACCGGGCAGCACGGCGTGGTGCAGGGGATGCAGAGAGAACACGAGGGTGCTCAGCAGACTTGCTGGGGCAGGAGGTTCTCCTTCAGCATGGAGCGCTGGAA
>NW_011207481.1:0-468 GCF_000146605.3 Meleagris gallopavo
GAGAATCCTGGTATTTCTGGTAGGAAACGTTGTGTTTTGGGTGAGAAAACCGGTATTTCTGGGAGATATTGCCATATTGTTGGGGAGACAACTGGTATTTTTGGTGAGAAAATGTAATATTTCAGGAAGAAAGGTGCAATTCCTGGGGAGAAAAACGTCATGTTGGGGGAGAAAACTGCCATTTCTGAGAGAAAATGGCCTACTTGCGGGCGAAAACTGGTATTTCTGTTAGGAAACGCTGAGTTTTTGTTGAGAAAACTGGCATTTCTGGTACAAAACGTCCTATTTCTGGGAGAAGGCTGGTATTTCTGGGAGAAAATGTCCTGTTTCTGGTTGAAAAATGGTATTTGTGGGAGGAAACTGCAGTTCCTGGCAGAAAATGGCATGTTTTTGGGAGAAAACTGGTATTTGTGGTGGAAAAATGTCGAATTTTTTGTGATAAAACTGTCACTTGTTGGAGAAAATACC
>NW_011207482.1:0-458 GCF_000146605.3 Meleagris gallopavo
GGATCGTCAACACAGAGGATAACGTGGGATGGATAAGGGAGGTATTACACACAGAACACACCCCAAAAAGACTCCCCTTTGCTTCCCTGCACCATCAAATGTAGCATCCATACCTG
This sequence comes from Meleagris gallopavo, assembly GCF_000146605.3. Taxonomy (NCBI): domain Eukaryota; kingdom Metazoa; phylum Chordata; class Aves; order Galliformes; family Phasianidae; genus Meleagris; species Meleagris gallopavo. The sequence continues at coordinate 117 of NW_011207482.1, forward strand.
GCTTTGGCACTGAGTTGACGAGAGCCTCAGGAACTTGGTTAGTAATCAGCTCCACGCACTCGCCAGGGAAAAATCCCACCTGTAACAAGAACAAAAAGAGAGGCCAACTATTGCATGCAGCATTTCCCAGGTCTGAACTGTTAAACCAAAAGCAACACAACATTTCCTTGGAACGTGCTTGCCTGATAGTCTTGCTCTGTAAGACTACCCAGCAGACAATGGCCTGCATAAAGGTAATAATAATTTTTCAACATTTGCTAGCCTAAGGCAAGGTCCTCTGGCACTGACACAGGGAACCTTGACGTGCAGAAGCCATCCTGTGCAGGCAGAGCAGCTCTAAGC
>NW_011207483.1:0-573 GCF_000146605.3 Meleagris gallopavo
TGGTATTTGTGGTGGAAAATGTCGTATTTTTGTGATAAAACTGTCACTTGTTGGAGAAAATACCATATTTTGGGGGGAGAAAACTGCCATTTCTGAGAGTTAAATAGCACATTTCCGGGAGAAAACTGGGTATTTCTGGTAGAAAACGCTGATTTTGTTGTGAGAGAACTGGTATTTCTGTTCCAAAATGTCATATTTCAAGGAGAAATCTGCTATTTCTGGAAGAAAACACAGAATCACAGAATCACAGAATCACAGAATCACAGAATCACAGAATTGTAGGGGTTGGAAGGGACCTCTAGAGATCATCGAGACCAACCCCCCTGCCAAAGCAGGTTCCCTACACCAGGTCGCACAGGTAGGCGTCCAGGCGAGACTTGAATATCTCCAGAGAAGGAGACTCCACAACCCCCCCTGGGCAGCCTGTTCCAGTGCTCCGTCACCCTCACCGTGAAGAAGTTCTTACGCACATTCGTGCGAAACTTCCTATGCTGCAGCTTATGTCCGTTCCCTCGTCCTGTCTCCACGTACCACTGAAAGAGACTGGCCTCACCGCTATGGCCGCCACACCTC
>NW_011207484.1:0-568 GCF_000146605.3 Meleagris gallopavo
AAAACTGGTATTTCTGGTAGAAAACGCTGATTTTGTTGTGAGAGAACTGGTATTTCTGTTCCAAAATGTCATATTTCAAGGAGAAATCTGCTATTTCTGGAAGAAAACACAGAATCACAGAATCACAGAATCACAGAATCACAGAATCACAGAATTGTAGGGGTTGGAAGGGACCTCTAGAGATCATCGAGACCAACCCCCCTGCCAAAGCAGGTTCCCTACACCAGGTCGCACAGGTAGGCGTCCAGGCGAGACTTGAATATCTCCAGAGAAGGAGACTCCACAACCCCCCTGGGCAGCCTGTTCCAGTGCTCCGTCACCCTCACCGTGAAGAAGTTCTTACGCACATTCGTGCGAAACTTCCTATGCTGCAGCTTATGTCCGTTTCCCCTCGTCCTGTCTCCACGTACCACTGAAAAGAGACTGGCCTCACCGCTATGGCCGCCACACCTCAGATATTTATAAACCTGGATCAGGTCCCCTCTCAGTCTTCTTTTCTCAAGGCTAAACAGACCCAGTTTACTTAGCCTTTCTTCATAGGGGAGATGCTCCAGGCCCTTCACCATCT
>NW_011207485.1:0-981 GCF_000146605.3 Meleagris gallopavo
GAATTTCAGTCCCCCAGGCTTTCAGATACTTCCCACTGATCCTCTAGAATGGGTCCTTTTACACGACTTATATGCATCCATCCATCCCCATTCGGCTGTCCGGACGGCAGCTTCTGTGGTAAACAGAACAACAAAAGGCCCTTCCCATCCAGGGGTGGGGGATACCTCCCTCCAACTCTTGATCAATGCTCGGTCTCCTGGTTTCAACTGATGGATTGCCATATTCAGGGGTGGCCTCTGTACAAGCAGGCCTCTCCTTCTGAGCTCGTTCCTCCTTTTCATTAACTCCACTCTATATTCCCGTAAGAGTATTCCTCAATCTTTGGATGTTCTACTGCTAATTCTAAGTCCTATGGCATCCCATATAACATTTCAAAAGCAGAAATGCCTGTATCTGTCCTAGGTTGGGTCCTTAAATTTAATAGTGCCAGTGGTAAACATTTAATCCGGGACATCTTAGTTTCTATCACTAATTTAGTAAGTTGTTTCTTGATTTCTCCGTTCATCCTCTCTACTTTCCCCGAGCTTTGGGGGTGCCACGAAGTGTGGAATTCCCACTTAACTCCGAGTGGTTCTAAAGCCTCCTTCACTGTTCTGGAAATAAAATGAGGTCCTCTGTCTGAATCTATTACCTCAATGTTCCCATATCTGGGGATGATGTTTTCAAATCATATTTTTACCACTGTTTGGGCAGTGGCTCTGGCTACTGGGAAAGCTTCTACGTAGTACGTCGGATGGTCTATTATCACCAATAAACATTTCTATCTCCCAGTTTTAGGCAATTCTGTAAAATCTATCTGGATTTTGGCAAACGGTCTTAAGGCTAATTCTCTCCCACCCGGTATTCTTTCTCTTAGATGCTGCTTATTAACTTTCCTACAGGTCAAGCATCCTCCCAAAACAGCCTTTGCTATATCGTATACCCCAATGCACATATATTTGGTGCTAAATCGGTCCACTAGTGCCTGGATTCCCCAGTGC